>NC_056744.1:213752571-213912571 GCF_019279795.1 Protopterus annectens | reverse complement strand
TGCATGGTGTAATTTGCTGAGCTGGGCTGTCACCTTCATTTTGGTAAGTGAAGTCTGTGCTCCTTGTATTCAGCACAATATGCTTTCTATAAAACAATAACTTGTAAAATCTAGTGCATGCATGGTATAAATTTTCAGCAATCTGAACATGAACACAGTGCCTCCTCTACTGCAGGGGTATAACCACTGTAAGATTTTGTGACACATTCTTCAGTCCAGTCCACCATATCACTCAGCTGTCCAGATGTTTGCAGAATGTCCAAATTTTTATGTCATATTTTTGGTCTGTTTGTCATTTGTGGTTTTCTGGCAAAACACTGGTTATTGAAGCCAATAAATAATAACAGGTATTAGATCTTCAGAATTCCTATCCCTCAGAAAAATGCATACTAACACAAAACATGTTATTCTAGCAACTCTCTAAGTTTATAAGAGCAATACTTAAAATCATAAAATCATAATACCATCCATGTGAAGCAGAATTCCTCCCTAACCCAATTCAAGTGGAACTTGGAAAATTGGATAGGAAACATACCTCTCAACTGTACAGATTTTTTTCAGAATGTCCAAATTTTTGCCTCATAGTTTTGGTCTATCCCTCATAAAATTTCTGGTTTTCTGGCAAATCACTGAGAATTGTAGTGACTAAATAATGAAAATCATTTGAGTTACAGACTTCATATCATTCAGAAAATGCATGCTGATATAAAAACCGGACATTCTAGCAACTTTCTAAGTTTATAAGAGAAATATTTAAAATCTGTCCCTATTTTTGAGCCTTTGTCCCCCTAAAACATTAGGCTTTGTCCAGATTTTTTGCACTATGAGGCTGAGAGCTATGATGGGAAAACAGAAATGTATCCCTGGTTTGGCACCTATGTCTCTAATGCAAACAGGTAACCTGTAAATGGTTAATCTCCCAGGCCCATGCTTACACTTATCAAGGATGCCAGAACTTGACAGAGATTTGGGATGCATGGCTAGGCTTAAAAAGGCCCTTGTGGTCATTAGCCTAGTAAACACCTATGAACCTATGAACCTATAATCGGTCCCTATTTGTGCATTTGGCCATAAGACAGTCAGACAAGACAGTAAATTAATTTCCATTGTGTCACCCACACACATTTATTCCTTCCTTGGCCAGTTGTTTAATGAATGTTATGATTAAAATGATACAATGTGTTTTCTTGCACTTCTAAATAAGAACAGAGCACATTGTGCCATTGTGTATGGCCCATCCCCACAAAATACACTTTATAATTGTTACCATTGCAGGCAAAGTTTATTCATTACACAATAACAGGTAACCAATGCAACAATCTGATACCATGTGCCAGTGTCAGTCATTATCCAAATTACCACCACTAGACAGTGCAAGGCTGGGTCGCATACTGTGCCACCTCCCCGGCATGCTCATCTATACTGGCACCCATAGGCACATGATCACTAAGTATTGAGTAGTGTAGTGTACCACTCACTCACCATCATGCATTCACGAACCAGCCCAGGAAATCCGGGGGAGTGAAGGGAGAAGTGCCACCCATGTCTGTTCAAAAAGTTGACACACAGCCTTTCCCACCCATTTCCCGACTACAGTCAACCTTATTATGCCATAACACAGCTAAACTTTGAAACATAAATTCTATGCCATTCTGCTACTTCTCATAGATAATCAGAAGACTCTAGAATAAAAAAAAACTTGCACAATACACATTACTGATACCTGTTCCATCAATTAGTAAGGGTCATATAAACTATAAAGTACTTGTCCTGTGCTCCTTATAATTTACATTTGTTAACCGGGGGTGTCTGACTGAGCCGAAAAAGGCCCTTTTTCAGCAGAGGCCCGGGGAGAAAAGCTCCACAAAGAAAAATTACAGATACATTTAGGTAGACATGATCAGTATACACACAAATTACAAAAGACATGTTTTTACAGTGGTATGCGGCACATCCACAGTTACAGTGGAGAGAATAAACAAAAAAATATTAATTTAAAAATAAAGGTAATTAATAGATTTGTGGTGTACAGCTGAAATTTGGAACATAGGTAGAATACATACATAGTACACAGGTGCAGTACATACATTGTAGATTAGCCAGTGTTTGTGTGCAAGATTGAAAACTCTTATCAAGTACTCTAGATTTAGTATGTATACCTTATCCACTTTCACTAGCCTGGGGAGCAATCATGGCACTGTCAACTTTGCTTGAGATGTTGCCTGATGAAGTCTTGGCTTTGGATGATGTGTTTTGAATGCTAGTGGGGACAGAGTTCCATTTTTTAGCCACTGAACTACTATATAGCAATCTCCAAAGTTATTGTAGCTGTTGTTGACTTCTAGTAGTAGTTTGCTTGATGATCTAAGAGGCCTTTTGGCTGAGTGATGTACTAGGTTTTTGAGGGCAGGACACTTATTGGGGAGGTAATAAATAGAATGACAGAGGCAGAGCTGTTTGTAAGTTAGGTGGTTGGGCAGTTCAACCCAGTGGAGCAATCGCAAAGCAGTACAGTAATGAGTTCTATATGAGTAATTTGCAGCAAAGCGGACAATTCTGTTATAGCAGGCTTCAATTTTGCTTAGTTCAGTTTTGTTGAGATTAGTCAGAATGGGAGATGCCATCTCACATAACCTTCTATTTTAACAAAAGTCCCATCTTCAACTCCTCTTACATGGTGACATCATCCTAATGAAATTTTATCAATCAAACTACAGATTAATGACAACAAAGCTATATATCTAATTTGTGTACCTTGGTTACTCTCAATTGATAACAACCACAACTAGAATCCATAAACCAAATAAGAAAAAAAACGGACACTTCATGATAGTATTAGTGATCACATACTTATATATAACCCTAGCCAACTCACTACCAACACCATTGCCTCCCACAAAAATAACTCCCAGCCTCTATACTATGCCTTTCAAGACCATCTCTGAAAGGAAAATCCTTCAATTTGGAAAATTTCTCATATAATTTCCCTAAATAAAGGTCCCTCTTCCTCTGAAATTGACTACCTTCTTCAAAACAAACTTCTAGCCCGACTGTCAACATGGTTTCAGGCCCACCACAGTACTACAACTGCCCTACTTTCCTTTGCTGACTCCATCAATAAAAATTGAAATATTAACCATTTCTCTCTCTGCACTATTATTAGACCTAAGCTTTTTGATATGTATAACCATAACACTTCTGGAAAAAAAAAACTTCCTCTCTCTCTCTCTATTCTTTTTACAGTGGTTTGGTTTTCTATCTCAAAAAAAAAAACAAAGCAGTGCTTTGGGAGGATAACCTATCACTCCTCACTCCCAGTAAAATATTGAGTTCCCACAGGATCCAGTCTATCACCCAAACAACCTTTCATAATGTTGAAATATGGTTTATGCAGCACACTGCCTCCTCCCACCCCCAAAAAAAAAGCTACTACTCTCTCTCTACTATACTAAAAAAATCTTTACACCTTTCTTCACTCCATCCCATAATACCCCCCTGTATTAACCCTGAAATACCACTAGACTATAGGGTGTACCATTGACACCATCTGAACTTTGAGGAACAAATTGCTTCAGCTATATTTACCACACTTTCTAAAAAATAACAACAACAACTCTGCTGCCTGCTATAATAGCTAGATTCATTAATGCTACTCCCCTCAGACCTCACTCACTCACCAAACAACCAAACACAAACTAAAGAACCACCTATTGTACCAACAATTACTCATCATTCACAAAACTCTTCATTTAATTCCATAGGTAAACAATGGAATCAACTCCCTCATAATATAACTATTCTTGAGTCTACAAATGTTATTGCTTTTCCTCTCTTGTACCATTTAGAAATCTATGTAGAAAAAATAAATAAAATAAAAAAATAAGGTGGATAGAAGTTGGGAGCGAGCAATGGCTGATCTTGTGTTGTTGGAAAGAAATGGTTTGATATGGTAGAGTGATCCCAGTTTGGCATGTAGTTTTTTAATAGTTAAGTTGAGATGACTATCAAATTTTAGGTGGGAGTCTATGGTTATTCCCAAAAGCTTAGCCTGTGCCACTGGAGTGATTGGAGTAGCATTTGTAGAGTAGATAGTGAATTGACTGTTATCAGTGTTTTTGTTAGAACTGGTTATAATCCTAAGCTGCATTTTCTTTGGATTGAGGATACATCAGGCTTTGGTATGGTAGTTTTCAACATCAGAGAATGCTAGTTGAGTTGTTTGCAGGAGGGTGGGAATGTTTTGTGCAGCACAGATTAAGGTAGTGTCATGTGCATACTGAATGATAGATGCATGCTGTGTGCAGGTATGGAGGTCATTTGTGAAGACTGTGAATAGTAGTGGTCCTAAGATAGAACCCTGTGGGACTCCTATAGTTATGGGCAGCTGAGGAGAGAGTGAATTTTCCCATTTCACAGCTTGGTACCTGTCAGTTAAGTAGCTTTGGAACCAGGTAAGAGTAGAATTTGATAGGTGATATAGGTTTAGTTTGTTGAGCAGGATTTGGTGTGAGACTGTGTCAAATCCTTTGGACATATCCAAAAAAAGAGTTGACACCTGTAGGCCTTCATTTTTGAGATGGTTTACTGTGTCTGTGAAGCAGAGGAGGGCTGTAGTGGTACTATGGGCAGGTCTGAAACCATGCTGGGTAGGTGACAGGATGTTGCTGTCTAGGAGATAGTTTAGCATCTGGGTATGGATGCATTTTTCTAGGATTTTGGCCAGGGGGAAGAGTAAAGAAATGGGTCTGTAGTTATTAAGTTCAGTGGAGGTCCCGCCTTTATGTATGGGTGTAACATAGGATATTTTCCAGAGTTTGGGCACATAGTTTTCAACAATTGATCTGTTTATGAGAGTGGAGACTGGGACAGCAATAGCATCTGCTGTGAGTTTCAAGAAATAGCTGGGGAGTAGGTTGGCTGCTGTTGATGCAGTTTTTAGTTTGGAGAGCATGCTTTTGATTGAAGTGGTGGAAACTGTTTTGAGGGTATAGCTTGTATTAGTATTATTTGTGTTGGGGGGTACAGTGAGGAAGGAGCTGTCCTGTGATACTAAGGATAGAACTGAGTTCACAAAGTGGGAGTTGAATTGTGTTTCGATGGGAACTTTAGTGTCAGGGATGGTTGGTTTGGGGATAGCCTTTTGGGTGGATTTTAGTAGCTGGTTTACATTTTTCCAAAATATTTGGGGGTTGTGTTGGCATTTTGTTTATAATGTTGTGTAGTAGGATTTTTTGTCCAGCCTAATGCATTTTTTTGCACGGCTGCACAGTTCTTGGTACTTAGTTAGGCTTTATGTTTCTTTGTTTTTTTTGATAGTAAAGCCAGGCAGTGTCTCTGGACTTGAGGATATGTTTTGTTTCTTTACTGAGCCAGGGGTTTGTAGAAGTTCTAACCTTGATTTTTCACAATGGAGCGACAGTGTCTAGGTGTTGTAGAAATGCTTTGTTGAAATATGCTACAGCCTGGTCAAGTGGGAGGGTTTTTAGGGGGGGTCCAGTCACAGTTACAGAGTAAAGTGTTGAGGACCTCAGGAGATAATTTTTTTGTGTTTCTAGTGGATATATAGTTAGTGGTTTTGCATATGCTTGTTCTACTACGTATAAAGTATATTATGTTGTGGTCACTTAAGGTGTCTGGGAGACTGCCTGTGTAAGGGTACAATGTGGGGTTGATAGTTAGGACACAGTCAAGGATGGATTCCCTTTTAGATTTTTTATCACATCTAGTTGGAATTTGGACTAGCTGCTGGTAGCCATGGAGATTTATTAGATTACATGGTGGTTCTGATATACAGGTGAACCAATCTAGGTTGAAGTCCCCCAGAATAAGGGTTTCTTGTGAGTATGTGGAAGAATTCCAGGATTAGAAGTCTTCAAGGCTAGCAGGTGTATTACCAGGTGGAATATATATCACAACTGTAGTGATGACCTTTTTAGGGTGAAGTTGAAGTTGTGAGATAAGTATGTCCCAATTATTGGGGGAGGGGTAGGAGTTTGGTAATTGATGGACAGTTAAGTTGGACTTGTACAGTAAGGCAGTTCCACCCCCTTTAAGAAGTGGTCTGTCTTGTCTAATGATATTGTAGCCAGTAGGGAGAACTTCTGAGTTAGCTATGTTTTTATTTAGCCAGGTTTCTGTTAAAGCAACTATGTCTGGGGAGTAGTGTGCCTTTGTGGCCTGGAGTTCAGGTATTTTATTTTTGATACTACTAATATTAATATTTAGCATTAAAAGATGGTTGGTTTTGCTGCTGTTGTTGATTTGCCCAGAGATGAAGAAAGTGGGGGTGTTATGTTCTGACATTTGTGTTGGACAGGATGGATTTCAGCCTGGGTTGGGGTGGATATCCCCACTTATGGTGAGCCTGCTGTTAAAATGGTGATACATATGTTGGAGTTTGGTAAGGAGTGTGAGAAAGTATTGTGTTTTTTTGGAGTAGGAATGAGAGCATATGTGTTTAGTTCTGAATTGGTCCGTTATGTAGTTCTTGAACAATTGTGGGGAGATATTATTATAATGTGTGGTGTCTGTATATGAGAGTGCATAATGTAGTGTTGTGCTACTAAGTTTAGGGATATTGCTAGAGTGACAACTTGTGGTGTTGTAAAGAATTATGAGAAGACAGACTAGACTTAGTTGTGTGATAGTCATGGTCATAAAGTTTAAGTGGGTTCTAGGTGGGGAGTCTGAATAGGAATTATAGGGTTGCACTATATGTGGATGGGGAAGTAGTGTGGGTGATGTAAAAAATGCCTAGTGGGAATGAGAGTGATTGGGAGTATTTTGTGTGGAGCAACTTGTTGTGGTATAATGTGATATGACTTGATGAACTATGATTGGTGGATGTGATGTGAGGGTGAGCTGTGGGTGTGGCTGTGATTACTATAAATGTAGAAGTAGTGGGGGCAGGAGGGAATAAGGGGCAGGAGAAAACAGGAGGCAGGGCAGGGGAGCGGAGAGAGCCTGAGTGTTAGCGAGGGTGGACAGAGTGGGGCAGAGCCCACCAAGACAAGAGAAAAAAGTAAGTATTACTTTACAAATCTGAACACTTTAAACAAATTCCTGAGGTCTAATGGCTTACCAGTAAGCAGAATGTAATTGCTGAAGAGCACTTGTGTCCTGGTGGAAGACTAGAAATTTAAAGATGGCTCCATGCTCAGCAGGATTCTAATATAGACTTAGTATTGGGGGAGGGAGCTAGCACAAGGGGTGTAAACCAGGTTGAATGCAAAAAAAAAAAAAACAGACAGGCAATCAGTGGAAATCAGTGAAGGCCTCAGTGAGAGTGAGTAATAATTCAAACTACAATAACACGAACAGTTGCCACCGGCTTCACGATACAGGGTATATCCTGTATAATAATTCAAACTACCTGTAAAGTGAAGGAGAGAAGAGACAGCAAAGTTTATTAAGGTCAGGAGTGTGTCTTTACATTGACTTGCTGATTAGTAACCAGTTTGTGCACATATTACAGTAGGGAGATACATTAGCAATGAAGGGGAATGTATAGAGATGCAAATAAACAGGTGGGCCTCCAAGTGATACAAATTAAAGCAGGAAGCACTGAGAGGGCTGCTTGATGGTTAATTTAGTCAAAGGGATCGGACTTAAATGTATACTGTCTATTGGACAGTTAGGATTATTGTACTAGCTGGGGGGGACACAAGGCTACAACAGTCAGTTTTATTAGCACGCTGAGAACTACTAAGAAATACTGCTAATGTAATAGCTTTACTCTCATAAAACATACAAGTAGAATGCCTGGGTGGACTGACCCTGCTCTTGAGGCTCAAAATGTATATCCTTGTTTAGTTTGCAGTACTGATTCCTTCTTATACTGTATGGGTGGAGTGGTAGCTACAGACAAATGTATATCATTGTTTAGTTTGCAGTACTGATTCCTTCTTATACGGTATGGGTGGAGTGGTAGCCGCAGACTGCAGATTTGCTTGAGTGTGCTCAGCATGCAGAATGTAATTGCTGAAGAGCACTTGTGTCCTGGTGGGAGACTAGAAGCCTCCTTCTCTAATCCACCATACCCAGGGATGGATGACCTCCTAAGCCAGTCAGTGGAACAAAGGGATGTGCAACCTCAAAAGTGCATCTGCTAAGTTGATACTCCCCAGAATGTGCTTGCCTTTAAAAGAGAAATTAATTCTTAAACTGTATAAGAATAAAGCCCTCAAAGCCAAATAAACCTAAACTGATTTTGATGACTTCTTGCTGAGGACCAGAAGCACAGTTTGGTTAACTGAGCCAAACATGATCATATGACATATGAACAAGTCTGCCCACACTGCCAGCATCACCCAAATGGGCATTACCTCCTGGAATGCAATATATTTCTTACATTCCTGTGTCCAAGGCTTAGAAAAGCATCTGCTTGAACAAAGGGCACCCATACTTAATCATCCAGCAGCATTGGTATATAAATGCAGGAACTGAGAAGATAATCACCCCATCACCCCCACCCCCTGCCAAAGGGAACCTTCATTAATCTGACAAAAATATCTTCCAAATGTGAAGATCTTATTTTATATGCCTTGACAGCCTCACCTAATGATGTTTCTTCTTACCAACTCTCATCCTGTCGCAAACAATCTGGTGAAAACCCTACAAGCAAAGTTATGTCATCCGAAAAGTTCAACTTTTGCAAAAACTTTATAATGGCTTTCCTCAGTTGAAGAAGTTTGTATGCAGGTAACTGAAAAACAGAAGACTGTGCATCTATCTCCAAACCTAAAAAATATAAAAGTTTTTCCAGGGCTCGCCAATTAAATTATCTGCTGCTAAAGGGACTACTGGATCTTGGCATTAGGTAATGAAGGCCTATAAACCATCCACACTAGCTGCATACATCCCTACTATCAGGAAATCATCTAGGTAGTTGGCTGCAGTCTGCTGCAGCACCCATTGCCACCAGCACCGCTGTAAAGCAGTGCTGAACATACCAAAACTCATGCTGGCTACAGAAAAACCCATGGGCATCAAAATATTAAAATCCACCAAATGACATGCCTAAATGGGGGGGGGGGGTCACTCCTCCTCTCTAATCACCACATTGCATGGCTAAAAGGGGGCCACTCCTCCTCTCTCTCTCTCTCTCTCTCTGGGAGCAAATGAAATGCCATTCATTTTTTATAACCTTGATGGCATTGTCTAATGATGCATACTATACCCTGGAGTTTGTTTCTCCACTTCCATCATAAAGTGATGGCCTAAGAGGAAGACAAGTAATGGATCATTATGTAATCCCTGTCCTTAAGTAATTGATCATTCTGTACTCCCTGTCCTCAAGTAATGGATCATTCTGTACTCCCTGTCCTTTTTCCTTGGGTACTACACTTATGGTGATATTCTAAATGAAGTGAGCAGGGGGGGTCTGAAGAGGGCCTAAAGTCCATCCAGCTAAAACTTTTTTCAGTTTTTCCCTTAAGAATGTCTGCTTTCTCTTTGGTTGATCTCAAATTCCTACACATTGAATTTGAGGAAAAAGCAGATCATTATAGCAAGAAAACACAAGAAATGAGCTCTATAAATTTTTCTTAACTGCTTTGATTGGGTAGTTATGAAGTAATATGGAAAGAATGTTCTCCTTACAGAGGAATGCTTTTTGCTGTCCACATTGATGATCTCTGGGTAGAAGGACTCGATGACCACCATGCACTGAGCTGCCACTTCTCATTAATTCATCAGGATTTTCAGCTGAGGCTGATCTTTCAACCCTAATATTCCCAACAGGCCTGGGCCAAACTTCCTAGGACCAACACTTATAGCTGGATGTCACTTCCCACAAACTGAAAAAATGTAGCTTTAAACAGCATGCCAGCCAAGTACAATGACCCTTATTAAAAGCCCAACATGGTTTAGATTTACTCCTAACATCATCTATACCCAGAAGGGAAGGTGGTTTAGGTTTTTCCACCATTACAGCTAATCAGGTGTCTAAACTATGTTCATTCCCCTTTAAGTTCTTATTAACTGCTTGTACGATACCAAATTTTGATAATAATGGAAACAGGCTAACCACACCCTCCCAAAAAAAATAGTAGGCTTTCCTCATGGTAAGGAAATATGTATAGAGAGGGAGGGAATGCTGGGCTCTTCCTCTAGAACAGCAGCCATAAACTTCAAACCCTACCTGCCATTTGTCTCAATTGTGAACTCATGATCAGCCAGCCAGCCTGCCTTCAATCTAAAACTACCAAGGATGTCACTAACTCTTTCTCACCATCCACATCTGCTTCGAAAATCCTTTGAATACCATCTTGGTCCAGCAAATGAAAAACATCCGCAAACTCACCTCTTAGGATCTTATCTTTAACACTCCCCAGAAAGTGGGCATTGGTGGCTGGGGTATGGAAACAGGCAGAAAACCTCAGGGTCATCACTTCAAATAGACTGGCTGGGAAGCATTGGAAAAGTCTGCTGCAATGGTCCCTGAGATAGCGGCAAAGATAATAACTAGGAAAGGAACCTGAGCATCCTCACGCACTCTACTCTGCAGCTGGGAGGGAAACAAACCCTTTACTTTAAACAAGTCAGACATATGTCTTGGCTTCTTTCCTCAAGAATTCTAAGCAAAGCCAAAAATAATGGGGGGCCAGGGGGCCAACATCAGATAAAATGTTTAGATATTGGTCTAATAAACTTACAAAGTTGCTAGAATAACAGGTTTTGCATTTGCATGTATTTTACATGTATGAAGGATAAAAAGTCTGAAACTCAAATGTGTACCATTATTTAGTAATTTCAATGAACTGCAGGAAAACCACAAATTTTAGGAGGAACAGATCAAAAATATGAGGCAAATGTCTATCTGGGCTGTTGAGAGGTATAAAGTCAAGCATCTTTGCTTTCCTGTCCTATAGCAAGGTTTCTAAAAGTTCTGAAATGTATTTATCTTCTAACTGACTGACCCAAAACACCCTTTGCATCCTCAGCATTGTTTCCTTGTAATTTCTGTCCCAATTATCGTGCCTCATGAAGGGTTTGAATGGTTCAGGTACTCCTGGGTCCTGAAAAGTCTTCCATGTCCTCTAGCTAAGTCTCTTCCTTCTGCTGCCACCCAATAGTGAAATGGCTTCAAGCCCCATCCTCTCTTCAAATTACCTTTGGCATGTCGAAGACATAGTTTTTCTACTGGACTACTGCTCTTCTTTGTCTGCCTCCTCAAAAATTCAGCTGTTATGTGATGCTGTCCCAACTGAGTCTCAGTTTCTTGACTGATGCCATTTCCCAGAAAAAAAAAAAAATATATATATATATATTAGTGAATAATATTTAACAATTATCAGAATCAATCCCACCAACTGCAAAAGCTAAATACAGTAGACTCCGTCTTATCCGGTTTCACTGGAAATGGACCTTAGGCAATGGCTGGTTAATCAGAAAAAGCATACAAAATAGGGACAGATTTTTAAATATTGCTTTTAGAAACTTAGAAAGTTGCTAGAAAAAAGGTCTTGTGTTACCATACATTTTCTGAAGGATATGAAGTCTGAAACACAAATGCCTGTCATTATTTATTGAATTTGATCCATACTGATTTGCCACAAAAATCCAGAAAGCACAGATTTTATAAGGAACAGACCCAAAATATGAGGCAAAAATGTGGACATTCTATGAAAATCTGGACAGTTGAGAGGTACAGCAATACACACACACACACACACACACACACACACACACACACACACACACACACACACACACACACACACACACACACCCCTTCTCTTTCATACAGCAACAAATGACTACAGTAGAGTCCCTCTTATCCGGTCTCACTTTAACTGGATTCCACTTGAACCATCTATCAAATTTCTGTCATAGCAGCAGACAACAGAGAAGAACAACACTTATGCCTCTTCCAGGCACTTATCATTTTAATCTTAAAATGTTAAAATATTGAAACAAAAACAAACTTGAAAAAATGCTGTACTTGCCTAGTAGCACTGGAACATTACTTGGGGTTTTACATGGGAAACTGAAGAGATACCTTCATCGTGACTAGTCACTCTTATTCAGTCTCGCTTTAACCTTCCACTTTGGAATGTCTTGGCTTATCATTCTAATCTTAAAATATTAAAATATTGAAATAAAAGCAGACTTGCAAAACTGCTGTACTTGCCCAGTAGCACTGGGACATTACTTGGAGTTTTACATGGAAAAACTGAAGGGATACCTGCAATCATCTAGTCTAGTTAGTCTTATCTGGTCTCGCTTTAACCTGGCACTTTGGAATGTCTCATCTTATCGTTTTAATCTAAAACTAAAAAAGGAGCTCATAAAGCTACTGAAAAAATGACAAGCACTTGTTACTGATTGTAACAAAAAAATCCTATTTCATGATCAAATTGACATCAGTATAACTTAAGGCAGGCATTAACACGAGGAGCTACAACCTTATAGAAATAGGAAACCTGCAAAAGTGAGAAAAACAGAAAAAACACTAACAAACACTTTAGGTTCCACCACATGAAGGAGAGCTTACCCTCTCTGGGTGGGTGCTACCTCAGCTGAGGTGACAGAATAAACAAGCTTACAAGGAGACAGTGTACAAGGAGAAAGGAGGTCAGATCATCGCCGCAAAAAGACCAAACATAAGTTAAAATATAACTACAGTCCTAGGAAGCAACACCATACTGAATGAGCTACCCTAATGCTAAAATAATTAATTTAGTTGGTATTCCTGTTTTTTATTTATTTTTTGTTAATAAGATTCAGCAAAATATAAGGCTGGGCATGGCTGGGAGAACTAATAGGGTAACCGGGGATCTACACCGCATCAAGCAATATTATCAAACAATCATGCTGCAAGTGTTGAGGACTGGTAATGGAGGACACTAAGTGACAGGTTGGCTATATATTAGTCATGTTTATGATTTAAAAAAGAGGTGGATTTGTTTAGCTGGTGTAAGTAAATGTATTATTCTATTTAGACATATTCTGGTGAAATTAAAACAATAACTGAAAGAAGAAGGCTAGCATACTACTTGCTGGATTAAAATGATATAAAATAAAAAACTGAGCAAATGCACCAACTATGCCATAAAATACCCCTACTAATAATTGTTAAACATTTATAAATGTATTAATGAAAAAAATTAAACACTTACCAGAACATTGCTGAGGAAAGTAACACCAGAGACAGTGTTAGTTTACCAAGCAGCCCAGCCAAACACTTTCTTATAGCCCCCCCAGCATATGCCGCACCCATATCACTGCCCCACAACATGACAAGAAAATATTTATGCTAGCAAATCTATTTACTTCTGCATGTAACAGTCTCATACCTGTAGCTCAGAGTGCTACATCTCAGCTTTTGAATCATATCAAGCAACCATTTCTCCAAGGTGCAAAAACAACTTACAATATGTCACAAGTTATATAGAGATTAATACTTTCTGGATTGCTCCTGGTTCTTGTGCTTTATGCTTACCTCCTTTCCCTTAGTTAGTGAGATTTGGTACAATAAGTTTAAACTGCTGTCTTTGGTATCAAATAGTTTCACAGGTACAGATGTATCAGGATAAAAAAAAACTCTTACAATCCTGTCTTCCTGAAAGCATCTCTACCTTAAAAGAAAACATATATACTACCTCCTCATTTCTAGCTTAAATCACATCACACCAGCTACTTTTTCTACTAACCTACCCATATTAACACATATTTTACTTCCAATTTATCTACCTAGACTGGTTTTGTAGCTTCACTGCATACACTAACCCAAAATGTTTTTATTTTTATCTTTTCTGTTATTACTTTTGCAAAATAACATGTAAATTAACCTAAAAGGCTTATTTTTATCATCTGTGTTATTATTATTGCAAAATAAAACTATCAGAATTATATGGAATTACCTTTTACAGTCATTAACTGACAAAAGAATTATATGTCAAAACTGGATGTAAGTATGTATGTCGTTTCTTTTACAAACTGTAAATATTTGTCCTGTTTAACCTTTATGTAACTAGTTGTCTTGTTAACTTTTATGTGGAGCTTTTCTCCCTGGGCGTCTGCTGAAAATGGGCCAAAAATCCAGTCTGACTTCCCCATTAAACAAATGTGACTTACATACATACATACATACATGCATACATACATGCATACATACATGAATAAATAAATAATGGCAATAGTATAGTTAGGCAGGTCAAGTGGAGCAACTGCCTTGGGAGCAAAGTGCTGGGGGTGTGGTCAGCTGATCATGATACCTAACGCAATACTGGCTTTTTGCAGTCAGATATGACTGCTGTAATGCTCTATGTGTGGTCTAAACTGTAGCAAATTGCTTGCTACACTGTACCAGCTATTGCTTGTGTTATCTTGTGATACCTTCACTTTTGCCATAATTCAAAAGTAAAGATGATACCTTAGGCATCTGGTGGACTGAATATTTCATTTAGACTAACATATCAAGTTAAATATATGAAGAGAAAAGAGAGACAATATTTTTCCATGGTGTAAATCCTCCTGTACCCCCTTATTTGGGGTTTTGCCCATCCACCCCTTAATTATCTGTGTGTAATGTGTGTGTGTGTGTGTGTGTGTGTGTGTGTGTGTGTGTGTGTGTGTGTGTGTGTGCGCACGTGTGTGTGTGTGTGTTTATGTATGAATTTGTCTGGTATATATATATATATATATATATATATATATATATATATATATTCACTTCATAATCTCGAAATACTGAAATATCAAATTTCAGTATCTCGAGACCATGAAGTCGAAAATCCAAATAACCGAAACCACAAAACCACAAAACTCAAACTCCCGAAACCACAAAACCGTGAAACCCAAACTTCCGAGACCACAAAACCACGAAAAGACACGGTGCACACTACACAACACATATAAACACACACACCTCCTGACACTATACAGAAAGCAATACAATGCACACGCACACAACTAAACAAACATACACACCTACATTTACTATATGCAGGGGGGCAAGCCTCCCTTCACCCCCAACACCCCCCTACTAATATATACTAACTCCGAGGTTGCACTACACTCCATACCACAGACAACCCAGCACCACACATTCCACACCCTCCCTCACAAACACACATCACAGACATACAAACACCACTACTCCCAACACTAACACACTCACACTCTGACCTACCTATCCTAACCCACACATAAAATGTGCCAACACACTCATAAACATACAATCCCTCCCCAAAACCCTAAATTAAGCAAAACTCATCTAATGCACTATCCGTACCGCGGGTTCGACATTGGCAGATCTGACATTTCCGGTTTCGCAATTTCCATTCGTTCGACTTTATAGGCTTGAGATTCTGTAATTTGATATTTCAGGATTTCAAGCTTATAAAGTGTTTATATATATATATATATATATATATATATATATATATATATATATATATATATATAAATGTATATACATATAGATAAACAGATGAGCTTATGATGCTACATAAAACCTCAAACTGTCAAACCACCTGCTGATCAAAAAAATAAAAAGAGTTTAAACATGCTTTTTGCTCCCACACCCCTTACTAATTATATATACCAACTCTGAGATCCCAATAGAGCGAGGAAAGGGTAAAGTCCCTGATCTCCACTGAACTGCAATCCCCCTCTGAAAAAGCCAGTACATGCGATCAGCTGATTTTTTACAGCTTTACCAGCCTTTTTATAGTATGGAAATTTGACTTCTCAATGGGTTGAATGTAACCCAGCTACATATGTATACTGTATGGTCAAGCAGCTATGGGGAAAAAAACATACCTTTAGACTGTTGCTCATGCACAAATATGACCTATACTGGCAATGACTTTCTATTAGAAGTATATTTGTGGGGGACTGGCAGTTGGTGCAGAGATTAAGGCTGTGAGCTGTAGTACCTGTGGTGCAGAGTTTGCTTCCTTCTATACTTATATACCTGCTATATTACTTTGATCAAATCACTTAACTAGCCCTTAGTCTCAGGTTGCTCCCACCTAGTTAACAAATGGAGATTACTAAATTTAACCATAAGAAATTATTAGTTGAAGTTTCTCCAGTTTACAGCCAAATAAGTATAGGAAGTCCAACAAGTAGCTTTCAAAATAGTCAAGAATGCTGACCACGTTCCCAAGAATAGACATTGGTTTACTGGTTCCTCAATCCCCCTTTGCCTGGTCATCACCGAACTAGAAATATAATATTCCTAGGTTGCCTAAATAATAGATGCAAGCTCTCACTTTTTCTCTCCACTAGGTTGTTTTTCTACTGTTTTTTTCAGAGAAAGAATGTTTATGGACAGTAGAGCAGCATTGCATGGTTATCTCCAAATGCTTTGACCCCTGGTACACTTGCCATCTGCTGTGTCTTCTTGGTGGAGTTTGTATATTATCCCTATGTTTCCTTGGAGGGGTTCTTCATTTGTTACTGGTCCATTCCCATACCTCAAAGGCATGTTTTCAAATAACTGAATACGATGCTAAGTTGTCTGTATCTATACATGGATTTAAGAACATGAATGTGTACTGAATTGACATCCCCTGCTTTGTTCACAGTGCTTTTCAGGATAGAGTCTGGCCCTATAACACTGAATTGGGTTAAAGCAACTACAGAAAATGGAAGTATGACTGGAAGAATGCTTAAATTAAGTTCATTCTTTGTATTTGCCTGAATGACTGATCACTTCTCACATTATTTATATTTTTTCAGTTACATTTTTCAAAATCCATAATAATCTAAAAGAATTCCCATTTAGGATGGATGGCTATCAGGATTTTGAACACTTGACAGATCTGAGTATGATGACAAATGAATTGGTGAGAAAAGTACAAAGCTGGATCTGTGATACATCAATTCAGAGATTATTTTTTGCTTGCCCAAGTGAATGGAAATGAATTTTGAACTGCAGAATACGGACATATCCAGTTAAGACTGAAATTCAAAAGAATTCCTATGCATTCTGATGACAGACATTTGTTGTATTTCATTCAAAAGAATATAATATTATTACTATAACAACATTTTTTAGATGGTAAATACGGTAATACTGTTTTAACAGTGCAGAAACAGAGGGTATGTTTTTCCAGGGGTGGGTTTAAATATGTATCTGAAAAAAGACTTTTCTGCTTAAATACAAATGTTCATATATGCACTCAGCTATCAAGGCTACCTTTCTGCAACCTCAGCACATGCTGCGTGAGGTTGTGATTCCTAAGTGCAAATAGAAAAAGTAATTTAAGTAGTTATTAGCCACACACACACACACACACACACACGCACATGCACACACTCACGCACACACAATGCATTTCTTGCTGGTTATTTAACATCAAAGTAGCTGAGTATGAGACATTAATCCCTGAAACATGCCAGCTACTTTAAAATGTGTCCCTTCTTCTGTAGTTGTTAAGTGCTGACTTTGTCTCCCATGTCATCTTTAGTACATTAGTGGGCTAGCAGTCGCTTACAGAAGCACCACCTCCTTTCTCAATACTTCCTGAAATATCTGCATCACCAGCAGTCTTCAGTGCTGCTTTATATAATCCACTTAATATAAAGCCTCCAGAGAGACAGCTTCTGATGGGATTTCATGCACAGATCAGACAGTGTGCTCTGTACTCAGCAAAGATTTTTAAATATGCAGTAATGAAATGTTTTGGAAGGAGGAGGAGGAGATGAGTTTTTGTGTTCCCCACCTTTATTTCTTTTATTTTAGTAGAATTACTCCTTTTAAAAGTATGCATGATTTCTTCTTAAACTTTAAGACTGTGGTTGTCCTGAAATGTCAGTATGCATACTTGGTTATGCTGAATATTCTTAAGAAATAGAATAATTTCCCTGTCTTTTACAGGCACTCCTGCCCATAAGGTGATACTAAACAGGCAGACTATGTGAAAAGGTAATGACAGAGAATTTTGCAGTCTCAGACAGTACAGTAGTGTGCTGAAAAAAACAGAATTCTGAAGAACTCTGTATAAGCTACAAAGACTCATTACTCAAGCAAACAAAATCCTAGCACCCAGATGGTCCTACATTACAGCATTATTTGTATTGTTTATAATGTGCGAGTCTTAATACACACAGAGGCTCAACAGTGAGAAACACAATACACTATGGTGGCAGGCACCATATAAAACATTTTGCCTTATGTGCATGGTGTTCACTTCGAGTTTTTTCTTTAGAACCTTAGAACTATGATCTGCAGCAAATGTTCAAGTTTGGTATGCAAGATTTATTTATTTTTTCAATCCTGGGTGATACTGTTGAACTGTCATGTTACCTATCAACTTATAATACTGATAACCATTAACACAGTTCTAGGATTTCAGAGATAAACCTACAGAAATTGCAGACATTTCAGGAGTTTAAAGGCATTCTTTTTTTTAAATACAGAGAGAATGATTTTAACCACACTGATGACTATGAGTCACTTATCAACTATATATGTAGTTATTAAAGCACATTACTGTCTCATTTATAGTTTATTTGAAGTAGAGTTTTACGGTGCTATGATATGAAACCTAAATGTTATAACCTAAAGCAAAAGATGATCAAATAAGCACTAAGAACGCTAAGTCAGTCTACCACTAGAAATGATTTAATCTGTGTTACAGAGCTCCAAAATGTGTGTGTGAGAAAACATGAACTAGAAAACAAGTCAGCAGCAGGTTAGCACAATAATGTCCATGTTTCTTCACTGATTATATGTTTATACAATTTTGCATCTTCCGGCACTTGTATATGTTTATGCTTTTTGGTTTAGACTATATTCTGATATTCATTTTTTAAACTACAAGATAATTCCTGCTTTTAATGTCAGGTAACACAATCACTATACAAAATATTGCAGGCATTTTTCTCCAGTTAACATACTTTATCACACAGGAAGAGCAAAACAACTTTACACATTTATTTTGTCCCCTTATGTTGAGCTGCAGTCCAGAGAAATTGCATTTTTCTTGTTGTTGTTGCTGTTGTCCTTAGGTGTTTGGGTTTGCAATTACTTTGACAAGCAAGTATTGTGCAGATCTGTGATGAAACAACACAGGCAAAATGATTGTATCCTTCCTCGTTGGAACAAAATCATCTAACCTTACACAGAAAAGAACAAAATGAACTAACACTAAAAATAAATAAAAATAAAATAAAATAAAATAAATGAAAAATAAACGGTTTCCACCTGGCCAAGGTACTGCTTAAATATTCTAATTACACGGTCATACAACCAGAGAAAAATGCCAAATTCCACAATGACAAAAAAGTGTATACATTCCCTGACTGAGGTATTCCATTACAGAAAACATAAAACTGAACTCCATTTGCAGTCCAAAAATCACAGATAAAATCAAAGTCTCAAAGTATTCCCTTGAATCCATCAGAAAAGAAATGGAAAGGACAGAACATTAAAACTGCAAACATGCACTAAGAATAAAATTTGCTAATACTGCCATCTGTTGCATCTAATCTGATCAATAAGGATTCCACACATATTGACAATTTAAAATGACATACTGTAACTGCATGCTATTACAAATGCAAAAAGCATACACATCTTAAGGCACAGACTATGAAATCTAACATATAATATTAGTTGCATGAGTTTTGCAAATTTTGTGACCCTCTCCCACTTAACTTCAGTTATTTGTCCCAATAGCTTCAGTGACAGTGCTGTTGAATTTGAGACATTCATCATTTCATTCATTGGGATTAACACAACAATTGGTGAAGAGGCATATATCAGCCTTTTCATTTCTCAGTATTGCAGTCTGGGACATTTGTCATTTATATCAGAGAGAACAGTATGACATTTGTACACATCCAGTTTGTTTAATTTTAGAAGTAGCTTTCTGATCAAAAGTTGATGTTGGACTTGAAGAAGATTAAAGCTCTGGGCTGCTGTGCAAAGACAAGTAGTGTTGATTTCACAGAGTATTGACTGCCTGAACTAGTGTGGTGGTACAAGTGCAAAGAGGAGGTAATTAAGTTATGTTCAGATGTTGTGCAGGGTGTGATGATTAGCACTGTGTACAACCCCCAGGCATTCTACTTTATATCAGGTAGTTGTGACATCTGTCTACATAACAGCCATATGACTCATTGGATCAGTGGTATATATACCTGACATCTGATGCAATGCACTTGTTTTTTGGCTTTACAGTAGGGTAGGGATCACAGGTAGGGTAGCCGAAAAGCAAACTCAGTAACTGACCAGGTGCAACTCTTGCCTTTGGTGCAGAAGGTTGTGGGATATTTTTCCCCACCTGGAAGTTGAATTCATTTTCCAGTACTGATATTGCAGTGCAGCATAAGGTATGGGTGGGGGAGGTAGGGGCTGCACTCCTGAGTATGTCATCTTCCGAATGAGATGTTAAACCAAGGCCCCCATCTATTTGAGTTGGTAGTAGCTCAGATGTAAAAAATGACATGGCATGTAACAAAAAGACTGGGGAAGGTTCCCCATTACCATGATGAAATTTCCCCTAGTTAGTGTGAATACCACCTCGGGTTTCCCCTGAAAAGAAACCACTGGCCTAGTGGGACTAACCAGGTCAACAAAGTTTAAACAAATTAAATAATAAGCCTGGCTGGGATGAGCAAGGAATTCTATGAAAAGCATAATGGATGAATGGTAAACAAGAAATTCCAGGCACAGCTGGGATATGTGAATAGGAAAATAGATTGACTGATTTGCCTCTTGGACGAGTAATGGTATTTTGAATTCCAGCTGCAACCAAATATTGCAGAATGAAAGGAGATTGCAATAACTGCTGAAAATTTCCATGGACAGATAGATACATATAAATTCCATCAGCACAGCAATGCATGTAGTGTGGTAAGTGCTTTTCTCATTGCAAAGCAAAGCAGGACATGTCATTCACTGCTATGACACAATGCTGGGGACAATGACAACTAACTGCTTTAAAGGTATGTGACAAATATTACCAATAACTGCCAAGAGACTTGTTGGGAAAATGGAAACAACTCATTGTTGGTATGCATTTGAAGAGCTAGGGTACTATAAGCAATGTCAGACTGTGGAGATAATTGCTATTGTTGCAAATCTGGTACATATGCAATATGCTATTTTTCAATATTTCACCTAACCATGTGCCAAAAATTGCAGATTCTGAGAATTAAACACTCAAAATTGTCACATTTACTTAAGGGTACTTTGCTTATGATTATTGCAGAAGCAGTGGATGGTTGTATAGGCTAGGATAATGGTAATGCCTTAATTACATTTTACAAGGATTGTTGTGACAGGGTAAAGAAAGCTGATTAAAAAATGTGATTTATTTTTCCCCATCTTATTTCAGAATATTGGCACATTCTCAAACTATATTTGTGATTTGTTTAATCTGCAATATATGTTTGTCCTGTAAACTGAGAATGTGTGAGCTATCCTCTGTAAATTAGAGGGGTTAAAAATGAACAAAACATATATCTGAAATATAAAATGCAAATTTCTGCATTTCCTGTATCAGGAAGGACTTAACAGTTTGATATGAAGTCACAAAATAGTTTACAGTGAAGAAGAAAAAAGGCCGAATGAAGTAACAATGTACTTCAATGAAGCAGATTGTCAGAAAGCAGTCATTCATATGCAAATACATAATATTTTTAATGTGGAAGATGCTGTTAGTATTTTTTTCTATTGTTCTGCGTGTGAAATGAACTAATGTAATCTGATGTAATGCAATTGTACCTGTTAGTCTGTGAGAAAGGAAATTATGTAATCTGATGATCCCTGTTTAATGTAGCGATGAGCTAATGCCTACATCTTACAATCTTTGTTTGGGAGACTGGTAGCACTTATATGGTTTGCTATTTGAATTTATCAATGTACTAACTTATACAAACACTGAATATTTAGGACCAGAATTTGTCCAGTAAGAATAGCTAGCGTATTTATTTAGCTGTAGATCAGAATGTTTCCTTAAATATTCCTAGCTGTACAACTAACTATAATGTTTACATTCTCAGTGCATTGTCTTGACAGATGTATATTTAATCTGTAGTGACATCTTTATTGTTTATGTTAAGTTTATTTATTCATGTTTAGGTTCTTGTGACAGGGTTATTTATTTATGTATTTGTTATCTGAGAAGAGAGTGCTGTTTTAGCACTGTAAACTGGCAAAGTTGTGCTATCCACCTCTAGAAGCCAAATGATTTGACATTCTTACCAGTGAGGTGAGGTTTCAGTATTTATACTTTATAGCTGGTTAAATCAGGAGTGGTATGGAACTGGTGTGTCTTGGTCTCTAGTCCTGTTTAGAGTGGTGTCAGTACAAAGATGTCAGGAAGAAAGCTGTGGGGAGATTAGAATTCAGTCAATGAGTGCGTGTGTGTGTGTGTGTGTGTGTGTGTGTGTGTGTGTGTGTGTGTGTGTGTGTGTGTGTGTGTGTGTGTGTGTATAATACTTTGTTTGTAAAACAGTTACCATGGGCAGGGGGCACTGGAAGTACCCTGTTCTCAGAAAATAAATAATCTTCAGGCCACCCATCACAAAGACATCCCTTATACCTGCTGTAGTCATGGAGTAAAGGACATAAGCTATTCTTAAGAGACTCATGAATATGATCTGAATTACATCAGTGTGAAGTTAAGGTTTGTGTAATTGACAAGCATGGATCTAGAACATGAGCAGAGGTGAAGCACATCTCTTGGATATAAGTCTGGGGAGACACAAAAATTAGTGAGATAGAATAATGGGCCATAGAAATAAATAAGTAAGCAAGTGTACCAGTGAAGTAGCCTCTAATAAAAGTTAATGGGAATGGTGTAATACAGCAGATGAGAATAAAAGTACTACTCAATCTACAGTGTTATCTTGTGTACATAATGTAAATATTGCAAATATTCTGCTTTCCCTTTTCTCCCCTCCCGAACATCTGTACTTGTACTGCCATCACAAGAATCAGATTCTATGTAACCATTGAAACTCTCAAGTCAACACATGACTCACATGCTATATAACCAATGTACCACATCATGCCTCTGATTTATAATGTAACTGTATCTCTGAATCTTAATTTTAATCTGTTGTATCTTAATGTTTACTATGTAATGTGGAGCTTTTCTCCCCAGGCCTCCACTGAAAACAGGCTCCTGAGCCCAGTGGACCTCCCCGGTCATCAAACTTAAATAAATAAAAGTGTTCTTGGAAACAACATGAAAACTTTGTGAATTATTTGCTTACAACCACATATTGTGTCTTTGAGAAGAAGTTACTTATTACCAGGTAAAAATAGCCAGAACCTGTGAATCATTAATTTTGTTGAGACACTGCAAAAGCCAAAACTACTGTCAAAGATAGTAACAAGAATTGGAAGTAGATCTAATGTGCTGAGATGGTCTCCTGTTACATGTTCAAGGACATTATGTACAGTCCACTGAACTGCAAAAATATAAATGCAGTGGAAAGCAACTAGACACTAACTCTAAAATTGCTGTATCTCACAATATTTCCTCTTCTTCAAGATACAATGAAATGTATATACATATACACACACACACACATATATATATATATATATATATATATATATATATATATATATATATATATGGGGATACATGGGTCTTTGACTCTGCAAAAATGCTTCCAAGGAGCAGCAGAAAGCTTTTCATTTCAGTAATATATTCTAGGTATTGCACATAATTTTTCTGAAGTGTGACACTGGCATTGTAGAATCTTCATCTTCTAATAAGGCATCTACTTGGATCGACAGGACAGAGTACAAGCCATGGAACAAATTTCTGCTTGAAATACTTTCTTCAATTTTATACTATCTTGAGATAGGCTGGTCTTACATGGAGGTAAAAAAAGTTGAATGTGGTAATCCTCCTTAAGTTAATGCAAAAATTTTCAACCTTTTTCATCTTGTGGCATACATAAACTTATTGCAAAAATCTTGTAGCACACCATAAAATATATTTTTTGCCTGACAAAAAAAATAGGTATAATTTTGATTGATTTAGAAAATAGTTTCCTCTTTTTTATTGACATTTAATATTTAATGAGATATCGGAGTTTGATGTTGTTTTAGAATATCTTTTGTGCGAGGCTGAATTTTGAAAAGGCATACTCTTAAATCTTCTTCCATTGTTTCCAGCCACGATTTGGTTTTTGCTCTTAATATTATTCATTGCAGAAACGTTTAATTTGCACAAATATGACATGGAGAAAGAAGAAGTGCTTCTATTGCATTTTTTGTAATACTGGGAAATTCATTTGTAAGAGATAACCAAAATGTAGTAGCATCTGTTGTTGAATGTTTAAGTTTTAATCCTCTGTCATTTTTTATCTCTGTCAACGTAGCCTCTTCTGTAATATTTAAATTTGCCAGTTTGCACACATTTAAGACAAATGGATCTCTTATTCAATACAAGAATATGTCAACTGAGGGAAACTATTTTTCAGTATTTATACTGGGTAATTTTAAAGTTTGTAAAAGTAGCCTTCCATCCAGTTTCCACCTTCTCATTAGCTCAGACATTTTGTGTGCATTTTCTCTTCTGATTCTTTCTTCCCAAAGCATTAGTTTTTCTTTGAAAGCATTAATTTTGTCAGTGGAGTAAGAATATTTTCAGTCTCCTTGCATACTTTTAGAAAGTTTGGTATAAAGTGTGTTCAAAGACTGAAAGAAATCAGAAAGAAATGCAACCTTATTGCATCAAAGCTCATCACTGAGAGAATCAGCTGAGATTGTTGAGTCATCAAAAAAGTTAGAACTTCCTCTTTTAGATAATAAAATCTTAATAGAACTTGACAATAAGATAACTACCTAACTTCTTTTCATTTATTTATTTGACATTTATTTACTGGGAAAGTCGGACTGGACACAGGTCCCTTTTCAGTGGAGGCAAGGACAGAAATGCTCCACTTACAAGGATAATGTCAACATATGCTACCATACATGGAGTTCCCGTTACAGACATTTCAGCAGTTTAACAAGCATGCAGGATACGATATCAATAACAAATAATGCAAACGTAGAAGACATGCCATTTCATGGAAAAAAGTCCCATCGTAGCTCATATTGTTACAGTTGGAGTGGAAATAATTGAGAGAGTTATACACATACAGATGTAGTTGCTACAGGTGTTATTGAAATGATAAAGAGAGTGATAAACTTAAGAGATGAGGTTACTACATCCTGTTATTTAAATAAAGAGAGTAGAAGATTGTTTGGGAAATCAAGAAGGTCTAATCAGGGAAGTAACAAGAACATAGCCAGGTGTCCACTAGGTGTGATATGAGGAGCTTTTTGATTTGTGAAAGAGAGCTGTTAGAAGTTATTGGGGTTGGCAGCTTATTCCAAATTTTAGGAATATGGTTAGGGAGAAAAATTTCTCAACTGAGTTGTTGGCTTTGGTGGTATACTGGAGTGAAGAGCTTGGGCTGAGGTGTATGGCTGAATGAGTTTTTGGGGAGAAGGGTTTTATTGGGCTGGTGGAAAATTTTGTGGGAAAAGGTTAGTTGATTAAAGTGTAGAAGCTGTGGGAATTCGAGCCAATTATGCTGTTTTAGTGCTGTACAGTGATGTGATCTATGTAAAGCTCCAGTGGCAAATCTTGCTGTTTTATTATAGCACGATTCCAGTTGGTTTAGGTCTATTTTGTGCAGATTGGTTAATTTTGGGGAGGCATAGAGGAGGGTTAATAAGAGTATGTGTGGGCTATGGTAACTTTCATGTTATTTGCAAGAAATTGTGTGTCTCTCTCTCTCTCTCTCTATAGGAGACCTATTTTCTTGTGAACCTTTTTGATGGTTTGGGCTATGTGAATATCAAATTACAGGTTATCAATTTCTACCCTGAGCAGTTTAGTGTGAGTGCTTAGGGTAATCATAGTTTTGTTCCTAGAGAAGATATTACAAGACTGGGAAGATGAGGGAAATCTGGTTGGGCTAGAAAGAAGGAGCTTAGTTCTGTTTGGGATTTAGAATTAGCTGGGAGTTAATGAGCCAGGTTTCTACAGGTCTATATTAGAACATCGAATATTGAGACTGACAGAATCACTAAGGGTCGACCTTTAGTGATCGAACTGTTAAAACATCAAACAGTTAGAGAAAGAAAAAAAAAAACTAAACGGTGTATCGACTGCGCCCCCCACACCACCCGCTACTTAAATATACCAACTCCGAGACCACACTACATTGAAGTAAACGGAACTCTCCCCTTATGGAGATTTCCATTTACTTGATCGATGTTCTACAGTTTTGCTATTCTCGTATCAACAATGTCAGATTCAACACTGTCGGCTTTCGAGAATGTAATATAGACCCATTTCTACTGACAGAAAGGAATCTTGGGTTTTGGTGTGCAGGTCTTCCAGTGTGGGGGCAGCACATATTAGGGTGGAGTCATCAGTGTGTCGGTATTGTACTACAGAGGCTTGTGATGCTGAGATCCTAAGGTGGTTAGTGAATAGAGGGAATAGTAGTGGTCCAAGGATTGAGTGTTACGGGACCCCTAAGGAGACTGGAAGAAGAGGAGAGAGCTGGTGTTGCCATTGAATGGCTTGCAGTCATTCTGTTAGATAGCTTTCAAATCATGCAATAGTGGAATTTTTGAAGTTTATAGAGTTGAGAGAATATTGATGAGTTTATTGTAATTGACCATGTCAAAGGCTTGGATAAGTCTAAAAATATGTCTGATACAAATTCTCTGTTGTTTCTATGGTGGTTAACAGTGTTAGTAAAGGATAGTAGTGCTGTGGTGGTGCTGTGAAAGGAACAGATGCTGTGTTGGGTGTCTGATAGTAGTTTGTGTGTGAGAAGGTAGTCCATTAGTTGGGTGTGCATGACTCTTTCTAGTATTTTGGATAAGGGAGATAGAATGGCAACTGGGCAATAATTAATGAGTTCAGTGAAATTATCTCCCTTGTGTAGTGGTGTAATGTGAAATGTTTTCCATACTATGGGTACCTGGGTTACAGATATTGAACAGTTTAGGAGTATGGCTACTGGGTAGGCTAGTGCTTCAGCTGCACTTTATAGAAATTCTGCTAGAAGGTTGTCAGTGGTTTTTGAAGTATTTTTTTTTTTTTTTTTTTTACAGTTATTACAGATACTGGGTGTAGGCTGAAGTAGGAGGTGGAGTTTTGTGATTTGGTGATGTTCTTAGGGGGCAAGAGAGGTAGGGTTACTGTCAAAGCCTTAAGATTGCTAGGGTTTGGACAGTTTATGTGAAGAATTAATTAAATTGGGTTGCAGTAATATCAGAGTTGGTGGTTGTTGGGGCAGGGTGGTGGATTTACCTGCTTGAAGCATGTTATTAACTGCTGCCCAGAATTTTTTGGGGGGAGGGGGTTGTATGTTTATTTTGGATGTTTTGGTAATAGTTGATTTTGTCTAATTTTATTATTTTTTTTTATTTTATTCTGAAGTTCTAGATATGTTTGTTTAACTGTTTGTGTTTTTTTTTTTAAATTGTTGCCAGGCTTTGTCTCTAGCTTTGAGTAGGTATCTACATTCTTTAGTAACCAGGCTGCATACTTAGATTTTACTCTGATAGTCCTAGGGGGAGCATGGGAGTTTAGTATGTCTAAGAATCTGTTGTTGAATGAGTTAACTGCGTCATCAAGCGGTAACTGTTTGAGAGTTTCCCAGTTACAACTATTTAGAGTGGTGATGAAGCTAGTTATGTTGATTCTTTTTCTTTTGTTTTGTTTCTGATTAAGCGGAAGGTGGGTTGGATGACTTAGGGAGTCCGAGTCCTAAGAAAGAAGGTTGCTGATGGTCACTTAGACTGTCTGGCAGACGGCCTGATTGAGATGCCTGAGAGGGGCTGCTAACTAAAATCCAGTCAAGAATTGACTGTGTTTTGGAAGATTTATCAGTCCTTGTAGGGGAGGTGATGAGTTGAGTAAACCCATGGAGGTTTATGTGAGAAGACGGATTTTCTGAGGAGCAGTTAAGCCAATCTACATGAAAGCCTCCCATCAGAATTGTTTCGTGTGGGACAGAATTGGATATCCAGAGTAGTAGGTTTTCCAGAGTGGGGATATTGTTTCCTGGTGGGATATAACCACCGATAATATTAATGTATTTTTGGGATTAATTTTTAATTTGACAAAGATAAGTTCAGTGTTGTCAAATTTAGGAATGTTTATGTCTACGTGGTCTAGAATTAGGTGATTTTTAAATAATATAGCTACTCCTCCACCCTTTCTAGATTTCCTGTCTTTTCATATACTATTGTAATCTGGGGCTGTTATTTTATTGTTGTTAATATTGTAAGGAATGTTGTTAACTTCTGTATGGAATAATAACTGCGTGAGAATCTTCCATTGGGGAACATAGGGCTGCAAACAATCTTGATTGTAACAGCGTGCGTTTTATATAACTGACAATTGTCGCATTCATGTCTAGTACTTTTTCAACTTGGATACCAATGATTTTGATAATAGTACTTCTCTGTGAAGAAAACAATGAGTATAAATAATTCTAGGATTATTTTTTTGAGCTAGTGTAACAAATTATTTTACAATTCATGACATAGAGCGCCATCCATACAAATACTGATGCAGGACAAGTTATGTCAGTTGCTAGTTCCTCCACCAATAGGGGGCCATGCCATGTTTTGTACTCGTGTATATTCAGGCTAGTTGGAGCATATGTGCCACAGTACCTCGCCTCCATGATCATTCTTGTATTTACTTAATTCAAAATAAAATGGAAACAAAGTGGCTTTTGGTGGGTCACAGGTGGACATTTTTGGTGACAGCAACAGCAGGTGAGAGAAGTAATTCTTAAGTTTTAAATGGCTAACCATCTTTTTAAAACATCTTGTGGCACACCTGTTGACTTCTCAAGGCACACCAGTGTGTCATGACACACTGGTTGAAAACCCCTAAGTTAATGCAGAGATTGTAGTCTGCCAGCTCAGAGGAACAAAACCACAGATACAAGGAACCTGGCTCCAATAAAGGTTTTCACTTCCAAGATTCCTCTTGTCAGGAGAATAGCTGGTACAAACACTTCCACAAAACGCACTGTTGGACTGACACCTCAGAAAAATGATGTGCAATACCTAGAATATAATACTGAAATGAAAAGCTTCCTGCTGCTCCTGAGAAGCATTTTTGCAGAGCCAAAGACCCATGTATCCCCATATCTATCTATATATATATATATATATATATATATATATATATATATATATATATATATACACTAATTCCAAGTTCATTGTATCTTGAAGAAGAGGAAATATTGTGAGATACAGCAATTTATTCTCCCTAATTGTATTTAAAGTTGCACTATTCTAAGTATTGCAATTAAGGTCCATGAACTTTTAACAAGAATCCAACAGTGCATTTTGTGGAAGTGTTTGTACCAGCTATTCCTCTGACAAGAGGAATCTTGGAAGGGACAGCCTTTATTGGAGCCAGGTTCCTCGCATCTGTGGTTTGGTGCTGTTTGTGGTTGTCATCTTTTTGGAGCTCAGAGGAACATAAAATATCTTCTGTTCTGGGTTTCCTGGTTTAGGAAGAAAAAGGTAGGAGAAGGTAAACAGATTAGAACAGTGTTGTTAGGTATCTACTCAGCACCATTGTTAGGAATGACAAGTACAGCATGACTAGGATTGAGGGGTCAGCATCATAGATTAAAAAAGGTGGCTATCATTGTCCATTTAGAGATAAATTACACAACTGGAAAAGGGAGGAAGTCAAGGCAGGACATCATAAACTGAGCAGGGGCTTCATATATGTAGCATAGAAAGTGACATTTCCTGAAATGCTGAAATATGTATACAGCTATAGACTTCAAGTAGATAGCTCATCCAATGTGAGGTTAAAATCCTGAGTTCGACATTAATTTCTCTGCCAGATATTGGACTACTTGTTATGAAGAATCATACATTCTTCAGAAGGACAAAAGGCAAAAGATATCAGTGTAATGCTTAGCCTTTTCTCTAAGTATATAAAACATGACAGCAGTTGATGTTACTGAATCAAGCATAAATGAAAGACAATGATATGTAACATTACTGTAAGCCATGACTTCTTCTTCTTTCGGCTTTTCCCGGTTAAACCACAGCGGATTACCTGTCCGCTCATGATTGGCAGTGGAATTTTATGGTGTTAAGTTGCCAGCCTGGTTCCCAACCTCCCACAGAAGGCACACACATGCACACACTCACACCTAGGGCCAATTTAGAGTGCTCAATCCACCTACAGCATGTCTTTGGGATGTGGGAGGAAACTGGAGCACCCGGAGGAAACCCAAGTGACCACAGGGAAGACATGCAGACTCCACACAGAAGGCACCCCATCTGAGGATTGAACTGGAGAACGTCTTGCTGTGAGGTGGCAATGCTAACCGCTGCACCACTGCAGCTGCCCACTATAAGCCATGAATGGCAATCACAAAACAGTGAATAAACTGATTCTGTAAAGGACCAATTTACGTACCTCCTATTATTCAATATTTCATGCCTCTATTTGAATCACATTATCATTATGCAGTGTTACTGTTCAAAAGGTAATCGGAGAACAGTGTGGCAAATGTTCTTTAAGTAAAAATGTTATTACAATACATTATAAAAACATTGTTTGCCAAACAACTTCTGAATTCTGAGTCTGCCACAGGTATGAACTTTTCTTTTCCTCTGAGACAGCATGATCTTGAAACTGGTTATTTAGAGTAAGGTGTACAACATCCAACATTAGACAATTTTAAAATCCTTCCCCACCAAAAAATATTTTTTCAGAGATGCTTTGATGGAAGTGTTCATATATGGAAGTTTATTTTTCAAGAAATTAGTCAAACAGCTAGCAGGAATCATCATTTTTGTTGGATGATAATTAATGCATTATACTGTACCTGAATATGACAGGCAACATTGGAAGATCCGACATAAAAATGTTTGTTTCAAAAATCAAAGAAACATTTTCACTCTAATAGTGTAAAATCCCATTCAGAGTAAGGTGTGTGCATTTTATTATGCTTTTGTTTAGGATGTGCAGTTGTTAAAAAAGCGCAATGAAAATTTGAGCCAAGAATATTAAACCACCTACATTTATGAACAAACATAAATTAACACTGTAAGATGCTGATCATAAGACTTTAAGCTGCACATTTCCTCTAACTGCATCCATAATGTTGTATCTGCCACATTGATGTGTTGCCCCAGGCAGTGCAGCAGTATTACACTTACATTCACAACTGATTAGTTTGATTTACAGTTGTGTCCTTCCCTGTTACAGTCTAGTAGTTGCATACTCCTATTGGTACAGTAAAACATGTAATTGTACTCTTTGTTTCCTTCTGAGTCTATAGGCACACACACTTGATATTGGCTAATGTTAGTTTAATCATTTTCAAAACTTTACCATTGAAGAGGATGCGAGCAGGGAATGTTGATAGCATCTTTTAGGAATTGTGTTAAATCTCACATCTAATGCAGGAAAAAAAAATATTTTTTTTTATGATGCAGAATAGACAGCATACACCTTGACCTATTATCTTGATGTTTCAAGCTTTTGTTGTCTTTCTAATCAGTCATTAATTTGCCAGCAAAATGTAAAGCATTATCATTCAGCAGTATATAGATTTTTCTAACAAAACATAATAATTTGTAGACATCAGTTCCCTTAGATGAGAATATGGTAACCAAGACCAGTACCGTATTGGGTTGCATAAAAATGGATGTTTCCTTTGTAAAACAGAAAGTTGCTATTCCCTTCAAGGACATTCAGTAAGTACCTGTTTAAAATATTTTGCAGTCTCAAAAACCTCATCTTTTCAAGCACTTTAATAGGTCAGAGGCAGTATGGAGGAAAGAAACAAAAAAAAATAGAACCTGATTTGAAATAGAAGCCTTAAATAAAAATAAAAGACTAGAATGGCTTAATACACATGCTTTTTTTGAAAATAGAGCTTACTGATAACTTTAAATACATAAATATTGGGTTCATAGACTTCAAGTGGAAACCACATTTCATAAAAAGAAAAAAACAAGGAAACAACAGTGCAACAGTTGAAAAATCCAAGTGGAGATACCATGGATTGTACATGAAAGCATTTAAAGTACTGGTCTTCTATAAGGTATGGTGGAGTCAGGCAATAACACAGTTCAGGATTTCATTGGATAGGTTTATGAGAATTCATACGATTGGTAAAAAGTAAGTTGTAGGTTAAGTAGTAAGAAGAAATAGTGGGTAGAATAAGCTATCAAAGCAGTCCTTACATATTATAAAAATATATGTTTCCTTGTTAACTTGCAGCTGTCAAAACCAGAACATCATAATATTTCTCCAGGTATGATTACTAAAATTTATTGAGTAGCCATAACCCATTGAACACAAATAAATTCATCTTTAATAAGGTGCTGGGGCATCACAGAATGCACGCGCGCGCGCGCGCACACACACACACACACACACACACACACACACACACACACACACACACACACACACACACACACACACACACACACACACACACACACACACACACACACGCACACACGCACACACACACACACACACACACACACACACACACACACACACACGCACACACACGCACACATACATTCTCAAAGATGAAACAACAAACACCTATGGACAAACTCGAGGACTGCCAGTTCACCGACTGCATGTACATGTGACTTTTTTGCAATCATTTTCATGTCCTGTACCTGCAGATCACCAAGACCTCTGAAGTTAATTAGCCTTTTCATTCTCTGTATGGTGTCAGTTAACCATGTAGGATGTCATTCAAGCAGCCATCAATGATTTTCCAGCTTGGACCCCAATACCACCACTTGGTAGCTGATATTGTACCTGCTCAGCATTAGACTTTTCTTCAACATGTGAATGCTCCTGTCCACGGGCTACAATCTCTGACTTGGTAAGCCAGGCCCACATTTTTAATTAAGGCTGTATCATGTTGCTAGCCTCCACTAGCATTTTGGTGAAACAGCCACTGGACTACCCATCTCCCTGGTAAATGTATATGAGTTGATATGCTGCTTACTCTGACCATCCCCTGCCTGCTTTTTCCACTGCCAGAGTCCCTAACCAAACTTGAGCTGCCCCTATTGTAGTCAATGGTTGATACCTCTAAACTACACAGCTGGACATGCATTTTAGATGTTTGATGAAACTGGTGCACCCAACAAAAATCCATATGAATATACAGAGGGCATTCAGACTCTACACAGAATGCACTCTACTTTTGATCAGAAGTGGACAGACAAGCACCATAAGGTGGCAAAATTAACTGTTGTACCTTGGAGCCATCACACAGAAAAAGACATCAGGCAAAATTTAACACTAATAAAGTACATAAAAAGTATATAATTAATATATTACAAAATCCACATTTAACAAAGCTATTAAAATAATGAGTTAAATATAAAACTTAATGCCTCTTCCTCAAAAAAGCTCTAAGAAACAACTGTTTCAAACCTGTTCTTTCTTCAAAACAATAAATTATAAATGTATTCTTTATGTGGGTAACCTACTACCATATCCATAAGGGGTAGAGTTGTATTATAGCTGCTTTATTTAAAATACTGGCTCAATTTCTTTGCTGAAAGTTATGGAGTTGTGAAAGTATATACTGTTATTATTATATTTGTTCAAATTGATTGCATAATGAGTGATAGGTTAACATTTACAACAATGATTTTTTTTTTATTTTTAAATATAAATTATGTAGGTGGGCACAAACTGAGGACTGGGAAGTATATACATCCTACTGAAGATTAATATTTTGGATTCTACCTCCTTGAATTTTTTTTTAATCCCAGACAGTCACAGTGAATATTCTGATAGTGGCTTGAATCAGAAAACTTAGCATTTAACCACAGTTGAGCTTAGCACTGCATGTTTTATTATGTAAGTAGCTAACGCATGCATTACGTAATGAAATTCATATTGCTAGTATACCACTCAGCTCTGAATAATTCAAACCACTCAGCTCAAAATAATTCAACCCACTATTTCTTGTGTATATATCTTAATTATGGATTTTGCACATATAATTCTTGTTCTGGCTGAACTTAATCAAAAGTGTCTTAGTAGATGGAGTTAACGTAGAGAGGGGGATAACAGTAAGAGAGACGACAATATAAAATTCCATGATACAAGTACCCTCTCTGAAAAAAAAAATAAAGAAGTGAAGTTCTTTCCATATACCGTGTCTAGCTTTTGCTTTCTGATAGTGAAGCAATATCTGCATAGCCCACTTAGTTTGCTGCTATCTTCAAGCCAGTCAGGGTGAATAATGACATTCATCGAGGTCAGTCCCAGAATATGTCCCTACCATCAAAGAACAAATTGAGGGTCCCACCCAACAGTACCTAACCACTGTGAAATGCATTCATTGGTGAGGGAAATGTCACTGATTGTCTGTAACTAGGACCATGAGATGGGTTTGGCCTTCAAAAAACAGGGTCTGCAAGTGAGAAATAAGTGGTTCTGTTCTACAAGCTGACTACTGTTCTCCAAGCAAGCATCTGTCTTTCTCCAGATGTTAACATTTGTTTATATTAAGTAACTAAAGACATACCTAAGAGTTCTTACAGCTGCCAAATGCATTAAAAGATGTTTGTTTTTATCAGCTAAAGCTGCCCCTCTGTTTGTCACCTAGGAATGGTAATGCTGGGATTTGTAAACCCTACTATTCAAAATGTTTCTGATGAAGAGGTCTGTTAAATGAAGGTCATGTGGTATTCTTACTCTAATACAAGCTTTAGGTAGTTTACTGGTAGGAATGTGTGAACTATGCCACCAACAAACATATTTTGGAACTTAATGCTTTCTACAGACATGCTTTATCAGTAAAGTCAGACTCACATTAAGAAATATTTAATATATTATATTAATGGATATATTTTCAGTCTGATATGCATACATGGTACAGGAATTGGCACCACTGGAAATACAGTAGTTGAATTAGAATTCTTGAGGAGAACACTGAAAATACAAACTGATGCATGCAAGGAGAAACTAAATGGTTTAACTTAGTTGCAAAATAACAGGAAATTAACTAGTTATAAGGAAATGATTGCATGTCTACCACATATTTTGAAGGTAATGATTAAAATGCAAAAGATAAATAATAAATTCCACATTCATTATGTCATTCTCTGATAACCAGTTTATCCCATTCTAGGTCTTAGAGTGTGGTTGCAGCTGTGCTGGCACTCAGTGGGCATATGGAAGAGATCTAATCATGTATGATTTGCCAGTCCACTGCAGATAAACTGCATGATCTGATATACACAATATAAAAGAGGTATCATAAACTATAAAAATAGAAGTATAATGGATTTACTTCTAGGAACAAAACCATCATAACTCTGCAGAAATGTATTTTAACAGGACAGAAGCTAATCAATTCAGACATTATGGCAATAAATACAAGTTGTAGCCTTGGTGGATAAAAGAAAGCAGTTGTTTTGAGCATATCAGATGACAGAATTATTCTGGATAATATTTATAAAAGAATCTAAATTTAAATATTGATAATCAAGTAAACCAAAAAAATGGAAAAATAATATTCACATTTCCAGATATCTACATACTACAATGAATTCACAAACATCTATGCATGGGTGTAGAATTCAAGTGGTTCCTCAGAACTTTCATGCTATTGGAATTAAAGTATGTACATAATTCTACTTAGAAAATAGCTGATAAATTAGCAAAACCCTTGCATGATAACAGTTTGAATATTCTACAGTAATGCAGCATTTTAGATGAATGAAATGAGATTAAATCTATGTTCAGTTGCATTTTAAAGTTAATGCAGTCCTCTGATTAATTAGTGACAAATGAAACTATCCTGTTAATGGTTTTAATTATGACATTAAAATGATTTGCTCAAATATATAAATGAATTGTGTAGAGCATTCAGTAAACAAACTGTTTTAAGAATACAAAAATAATTAAATCACCCACAGAACTAAGATGTAAGTTCCAAAAACCATCAGCAGCAATATTAAATATAACCATAACTAAAATGCCAAGAAATGGCAGATATTTAGCAAGCAGCCAAAACCCTACCAGTTTGAAAAATGCATATTACAAAACTGTGGCAGAAATCATTAATAGATTCAAAGTTAAAGAGTATTTGCTTATTAGATAACTTTTGCTTTTTCAAGGTAAGTTACTGTCACAAGCAATAGAAACATTCAGCTGTACATTATCTAGCACACAGTTTATATTCACATTATGTTTGACAAACATACAGCATTTTATAAGCTTCTAAAAATGTACACCCTTTTAAAGATGGCATAAAAGATAATTAACATGTTTTACTCTACTGACTTACTTAAAAATAAATGGAGGATCGGCAATGCTATGAAATGTAACAAGAGACGCAGTTATATCTATTGCTCGCTTCGCTTTTTATATTAAACGTTTGACTGCTATTACACCAGTAAGTAGCATCTATAGATTAACAAGAATAAAACAATAAGATAAACAAATATGAGTAAGACTGCAATGAGAATGTATTAGGAGTTCCATATGAAGTTAGCTGTGCCATCAACAGAAAGGTAATGACATCAAAGCTGGACAAAACATCCATCCATCTAAAACCCCTTTTTTCATTTTGCATATGGTGTTGAGGTGTCAATTTAACAGTGACAATCATCTACAGCCAAGACGTAACTGGGTAAAAATTAAATATACTGGAAATCTGTGGCCAAATTTTAAAAGATTCATGCAACTCTGAGGAATGTGTCAAGTTTGAACCAAAATTTGCAAGAAGACATGTAATATGCTAATAAGGCACAGTATGCAGGTAGCATATCAGTCAACCACAACTGCCGAGTGGCAGGTAAATCAAAGACAGTCAGTAAGTTCAGTGTAAGAGTAACTATCAGGTACAAAATGTACATATAACAAAAAAAAGTCTGTAAGAAAACATAGTTACATAACAAAAAACTTACGTCACACTTTGTAATAGAACTGGTTGTGCCAGACGTCACAGGACATTTTAAGGTATATAAAAGAAACTGTCCATTATTTACTGCTGATATTTCATGTATGGTATTATATTCCTGCTTTAAATTTATGAAGTGTAAGTAACCAGCCTTAAAAGTCCTTGTATGGCTTAGAGATCTGATATTGTCTTATGGATTCCATCATAATCTACAATAAAAAATATGGATATATTACCATTCCATCGTAATAAGCAAAAAAAAAAAATTAAGAAAAAAATTTTAAAAAATACTAGGATTCGATCTTAGTTAGCAAAAGAATTAAAGGGTGTAGGATGTATGGAGCAACACCCATATTGCATACACCCCAATAAATAGGGAGATAGAACAGTAAAATGTGAGTGAGAGTAAAGAATAAGAACAGACACGAAAGTAGAAGGCAAAGAAAGGGTCATGGGTAACTTTTTTGCTGGATTTTTCAGAATGATGGAATTCTTCATTATTCATGGTAAATTAGGAGTAAGTAGTCATACACAGTAAAAAATCATAACTGTGACCTGTTGACATAATGGAAAATATTGCAAAACAGTGGAACTAATTCCAGCACAACTATTAAAGAAAACAGATGTGGGTATGACCCACAAGCACACAGCTTTTCAATTTAAAGCTTACATGCTTTTTGTATTGATCAGGCTTTGCAGTTTGCCTGCATTAGGCCTTCCTCAAAGTATTATGTGCATTAAGACAAGTGTGCTGCAATTGTACAAAAAAAAAATCAATTTTATATAATATAATTGAAAACTGACTTTGTCAGCAACCTTTGCAATGGACAAAAGCATATATTTCTAACTCAGTAGTGTTTTACACACACACACACACACACACACACACACATATATATATATATATATATATATATATATATATATATACACACACACACACACACAAAGAGAGAGAGCGTTCATAGGCTGATAAGTAGTTATATACTAGACTAATGACCACCAGGGCCTTTATACAGCTAGCTGAGCACTCCAACCCAACTGGGGCTCTATGTATCATGGTTGTTTATTTTGAGCAGCCATGTTGTTTAGGAAGTTTCTAGAGGTTATGTGGGGGAGGTATGTAAGTTTGGGCATTGCTATCTGCCTCTGTCTATCTGAGATTTCAGGGCCAGACTCAGGATGATTTTTTGATTTTCCATCCACTGGTTATGGCTACACTTAAATAGGGTTAGAGATGGACTTTGCTTCACATGGATGGGAAGCCTGTTTCAGAGCATGGAGATCCTCTGAGCTACATATCTGTCAAACCATCATACCTTATTTATGTCACAAGCAAAATTTAAATCATCTCTAGTGGTTCTAATGCTGTCTGTTTTGCGACTGTGCAAAAGGTCCATTAATGCCAGATCCAAGGATGCATTGCATTCCCAGCATAGATCTCCTTTCATTAACCTGTAGGAGACAGAGTATAGAGATAGGGCTTTACAGTGATCTGTCCAGGACAATGTGTTTATACCCTGAATATTCCTGGTAAGAATCCTTTGAAAGCATTCCAACTGTTGCATATATCTGGTTAGGTACATGCCAATGTGGACATTATAGTCAATTATGGGTCTTATAAGGGACAAGTAAAGTGGCAGTATGACTTCTTTGGACCAGGATGCCATGCTCTTACTTATAAGCTGGGCTATATAGAATGATTTTCCTACTAACTTGGCGATATGTTGGTCAAACAACAGATTACTGTATACATATGAACCCAGATTACTGTCTACTGAGTCAACTCTTAAGGATGTCTTATCGAGTAATTAGCCTGGGTCACAGTTTTCCCAGAAGGCACTGTAATGCATTTCTGGGCATTGAGTTTTAGTCCATGACTTTATCACCAGCCATTTGTCTGTGTTAGACCATCCTGTAAGATGTTTGTGTCATGGGGGGAATATATGATAGCTCCCAGTTTTCAGTCATCTGCCAAAGGCACTTGATATTAGCCCTTACCTCTGAGAAGTAGATGTCAAACAGAAGCAGTCCCAGCATGGAACCCTGATGCACCCCATTGGTGACCAGTCTCTTAGTGAAGGTGGTAATGCCAATCCTGACTTCCTGGTCCATGTCTGTGAGCCAGCTGGCAATCTAGTGAGTTTTGTAGGGGCTTATGCCCAGTTCAGTGAGTTTGTCAACTATTTCTGAATGGGGCATTGCATTGAACTCCTTAGCCAGCACCAGGTAGTCAGCATGCACAGTTTTCCCCTCATCCATTGTGAAGGTGACTATTTCAAAGAAGTTCCCAGGTTTACTAGACAATATCTCTCCTTGATAAAGCCAAACTGGGTTGGGTCCAATGCCTTAAGCTTCCTTATGTCTTTGCTGATCATTTCCATGATAATTTGTTATATGGCTTTGCATATTAGACTAATATGATTAATATATCCTATAGTTTCTGGGGTCGGTTGATGGTCCACCCTTGTGAAATTGAATAAACATTGTAGTCCCCATTCTTGTGGTACAAAGCAGTTGAAAAATGAGTGATTCAAGTTATACTGATAGGTCACATTTCCAGTTATTTAGGAGGCATCCTAGGATATTGTCAGAGCCCATTGAGGCTGTGTTTTTGGCCTTAGTAAGCACCACCAGGACCTACTCCCTATCAATAATTGAGGTGTTATGTTAGTAGGTATTTCATGGAGGGAGCCAGAATGAGGGAGTGGGGATGAAGTTTGAGCTGAATTTGTCAGCTAGAAAATTGTTATGTCATTCTACTCAGTGAAGGTGGCATCATTGACCACCAGTTTGGCACACTTATGTGTGCTGTCTTTGAGGTTTCAGACATATTAGCTTGAGAGGTTAACTTAACCTCATAACTATCCTTGTTGGACTTAATTAGTCCTCTTAGTTTCTGTTTAGTTTAATTAGAGAGCTCTTATCATTATGTGAGTTGGTGTCCCTGATTTTAGCCATGGCTTTTTTCCATTTCTTATATACCATATTAAGGTTAGGATTCCACCAGTGTGGCTTGTTTTTGGAGTTTGTTTTCAGCCAAGTAGGTACAGTAGCCTCTAATGGCCATCCACATGGTTGTACAGGGTCTTTGTCAGCAATTCCACATAAGTTGATGTGAACTGAAGGATGGGAGGGGCACTAAACTTTAATAAACTATTACTTAATAGGGTGTACTTTGCATTGGAATACTTTCTAACTGTTACTGGGTTTACTGTGGTTACTGAGTTGATTTTTATTTCAAAGGAAACAGCTTTGTGGTCTGACGTCATAAGTGAGGATGTAACATGGGGGGAGCAGCACTCTCCCATCATGGTAAGTACCACATCCTGTATGTTTGAAACTCTGGTGGATGTGCACACTGTCTGGTCAAGGGTATTTGTGTTAATAAAGTCCAGGAATCATGTTGCCTGTGAGTATGAGGCAGTATATGTTTCCCACTCTATAAAGGGGCAGTTGAAGTCTCCCATGAGTAGTGTATTTTGGTTAATGGTGAGTGTCTCCACTAGTTCTAGGTATGTGCTATGGATTCTAGGGACCTACAGCTTGCTAGGCTATGGTATGGGATTTTGTCGATATTGATTTGCATGTGGATAATTCTAAGACATCATTCTGTTTAACCAGTGTAGAGTTATGCTTGTTGCTAATATATATTGACTCCTCTACCTGTTGTCCCTATCTATGCATCTGATTGTCTAAATGTGTGGAAAGCATTGAAGCCCTGCACTGCTGGAGTACTTTCTGCAGATTTAAAACATGTCTTGGTAACTGCAATTGTCTATATTCTCCAGAGTGAGACGATCTAGCAGAGTGTCGAGTTTCTTGTTTAGGTTCCTAGCATTGAACACTAATACCTTTAGTTTTTTGGGGGGGGGTTATTGCTATATTGATGGTCTGTCAATTTGGCATTCCCTAAAAAAGGCTGTAAGGAGGTGGATAATATTTTATCCAATATTCAGAAGCCAAGAGGAGAGAGGTACATGCTATCCTTTGCAAAGCTACATGATCTGTTAACCATGTCCTGCCATGCTGACAAATATTGAATCCCCCTGGGAAGACACCAGAAACTAAACCAATTATTGAAGTCAAGCATCTTTTGTTCATACTGTGGAATAATCCCTGGTGAAGATCGAATGCAGCTCAATGCAAGGCATATACCTGCCTAATACACATAGTCAAAAATACTAATAATGTCTCTCTTCATATAGTCCAAGGATGTATGTCTCAGATCATTAATCTCTGTGTGTGCTGGACACTATGTGTGGTGAATCCAGTGTCCGTGTTCTTGACAACATTGTTTATATGAGAGTTTTTGCCTCCGGTGAAATTGTGTATGTGCATCCCTTGCATACTGTGTTTGTTTTTTAAGGCTTAAATGGCTATCTGTGAACATGATACAGTTGCTACATTGTCTCAGGATGCACATATCTAGAAAGCTGGCTTCAGAGACATTTGAAAATGGCATATCCATTGTTGCCTGGACCTGTATTTGTGTGGGCTACTGCAGGTCATGGAATAAATAGGTTATACAGAGGTCTCCTTGGGTGGTCTCTGCGGTTTGGCACTACACTCGGTCAGATTGTACTTAGATTCTTAGATTTTATATATATATATATATATATATATATATATATATATATATATATATATATATATATATCCATACACACACACACACATATATATATATTTATATATTTATGAGTATGTCATGAAATATGTAAAACTGAAAATATATAAAAAATACTGAAAGCACAAAACACTGAAAACCTATAATATCACATCTCAAAATATCTAAAAATTCTACCTGCATGAAATACCCTATATCGTAATACACACCAACTACAAAGCATCAATCAAGTGTCGTCTTGATAGTGTTAGGTAAAGGGTTTTAGTAACCTAATGTGTAAAGTTAAGGGCAGGGGTAGAGTTAGGGTTAGGGCTAGCACACTGTCCTCCCACACACCTTATCCATACGTGCTATCCCTAAACATAACCCTGAACCTACCCCTGCCCCAACCCTAATCCAACTTATTACATTACTAAAAAACGTTTCCCGAGCAGTATCACTATACAAGACATAAGGACATAGAATACATATAACACCAACCACCTAAACCAGTGATTCTGCACAATCCTACTTACAAATACTATAAAAATGATATTCAGTCAAATGTGCTTTCAGTGTTTTTCACTCTTAAAAAAATCTTTTCGGACAAATGATCTTTGATATTTTGAGCTGTGACACTATATATATATATATATATATATATATATATATATATATAGATAGATGTGTGTGTGTGTGTGTTTACATATACGTATATATATATATATATATATATATATATATATATATCTATATATATATCTACATATATATATATATATATATATATATATATATATATATAGATATATATATATATATATATATATACATATCAGTGATGCAACAAGTAGCACACCCGCCTTTGGTGTAAAAGCCTGTGGATTCTGTTCTCACACCAGGTAGATCTACTACTGAAACTGCAGTAGGCAGTACAGTGGCACAGCAGATAGCATTGTTGCCTTACAGCAAGAGGTTTCCTGGTTTGCTTCTTGGCTGGGGTGCTTTCTGTGTAGAGTCTGCATGTCCTCCTTACCATTACATGGGTTTCCTCAAACATTCCAAAGACATGCAGTAGGTGGGTTGGGCACTCTAAACTGGCCATAGGTGTGAGTGTGTGGTGTGGGTAAATTAATGTGGCAATGCTAGCCACTTGGCAGTTAAACCTTGGCTCTAGATAACTGTCACTGCTGAAGTGACACCCCAACCCCTGTGCAAAAATAGAAACAAACAGTTATGGATGGATGGATATGGGTTCCGTTTATTTGGTTGACATCTCTTTAATGGACTGCATCTGATTGATTATACAGCTAGTCAACAAATGTGCGAGATCGACAATTCCAGTGTTGGAGGAATATTCCCTTGCTCCAGGGATTGTATGATCTCAGAGCTAGTATATAATTAACAGGGAGTAGGGGGGCAAGGTGGCTTGCCCCCTGCAAAGAAAGACAATATTTTAAAGTTGCATGCAGACATCATAGACATCCTGCATACATGCACACACTTTGGCCAGTATTGGACATCTGCTCTAAATATTCAACATTAATGCCAAACCATTGGATAATGCTCCAAAATCTGAGGGCTTATGTAAACTTGTGTGTCTCTGTTCTGACATTCTAATTAATGAATCATATGTAGACAAGTGGTAATTAGGTCACACATACACATTTATTTCATTTACAGACCTTATTGTTAAATGTTTATATTTAACTTGTATCTAATTATTGTATTATTCTATGTACTTGCAGATTTGCTTAAACTGCTGATTTTACTGAAGTATACAGGTGCAGATTCTACAGGTTTCTTAAACTTCCCTGGGGTTAATATCAGTTTTACTGATGGGTTTACTTCACATGAGGGGTCAGTCAGTCAATGTTCTTTTTACACTTCTTAAGTCTCTCTGTCTTTAAATACTACCTTCTGAGATTGTTGCCAGCTGTACTATTGTATTTTTATGTGTTTCAGATTTTAAACCCTGTTGCTGTTTCATTGTAGGTTGTGGATTCTGATGGGTTACGAGTGAATCCATACGTACTGCTCAGTGAACAATAATATTCCTTGTAGCTTGAGGATTCTAACTGGTTATGAGTGAACCTGTAGTCAATGTTCAGTTAAGTGCAGTATTCATGTGAATTTGCACATATATAACATATTGTACATCTTTTATCTTGTTCATTTATATTAATAGCATTGGTTAGATAGTTAATAAACTTAAAGTGTCATGTTTTTGTGCGTTCTATGGATGCATTGCTTTAACTAGCAAATAAAAGAAACTTTACAGATCTCCATTATAGTTGGTTACTTAACGTAAGCTTGATCTTTTGTATTTTTGCAATTCCATATGTGTTAATCCTGAGACATCAGTCACTTGTATATTATATGCCAGTTTTGTCTAACAGCAGACAGTGATTTTGAGTCTTACAGGTGAATACATATAAGTACTATAGGCCAAACAACTTGAAAATCATTGTGCTGCTGTTATAGTGGTTAAGTTGGTATTCTTGTAATGGGAATTGTCCCATGGACATGGGTTTGAATGTGTGTGTGTGTGTGTGTGTGTGTGTGTGTGTGTGTGTGTGTGTGTGTAGAACAAGACATGGTAACTTCTCAGTAGAAGAAAATGAAATCCTATTGGATGCACTGTGCAGCATGGGAGGTTGCAATGCTCCACCATGATACATTTGAGAGCAAATTGTGCCCAATGCTATAAAAGGGACAGGAATACCATGGGTGGAGGGCCTTCACAAAATAACAATATTCTTTGCATTTCATTATGAGACATAAAATCGGTGTATTTCTGGTTGGGGATTAAAGCAGGTGTATCAGGAGACCTTAGTATGTATGCTGTTATAACACATAACCTCATGGTATTTGCTACCTGCTTTACTTTACACTCTTACACGTATTACCTTTTGTATGTATTACACATTTACATCATGATGTCTGCAGTTGGAGGTGGGGTTTGTGGAGAACATTCCTGGTAAATGTGCCTGCATGTGCAATAACAGTCTACTGTTATGAGTAGTGGCGAGCATACATAGTGATGACCTTTGTCTAAAACCAGGTTCATCACATCAACCCAGGGCTGCAAGACCATCAGTTACATGTTTGGGTGACTTGCTGTGGATGACTGCAGTGCTATATATGTGACAAGCTTATGTATGTATTAATGCTAAACCCTTATGTGTGTTATCTGTATAATATCCCAATCTTTTACTTGACTTTGCAATGATTTTGATGAATAAAGTTGATCTATTTTAGAATAAATGAACAAGTTCATTCTTTAAACTCTCTACCCCCATCTATGAAGGAAACTTGCAGGAATATACTAGTTACCATTTTTGACAGGTCAGACATTCTGAGTATCCTAGCAGTTGAGGTGTTTCCTGAGTTTAATTAGCAATTGGAGTCCTGCAGAAAGAAGACCCTCTTCAGCCCAATCCAAAAATTGTCAATCACAACTCAACTGCCTTAGGGGAAGAGCTTGGAGGTAAAGAGATACATTTAAGTGTGATTGCTGATTCAGTTTACCACCTATAATCCTTGGGAGCTTGCCAAAGCCTCCAATCCATCTGTCCCTGATTTCCAAATCGACTCCTTGTATACCAGGATTCTTGCCTGAATTGTAAGACTTATTTGATACAAATTCAAAACCAAATTGTCTTAACCTTTTATGCTTCTTATTACGCAGCAGTTGCAGATTATAAGAGGGACAGTTCATGCGGTTGTCCAGGGCCCACAGCTCCAGGGGCATCCACGGCCAGCCAAGAAAATAACTTTTATTTTAAAAATGTCCTTATGTTCAGCATGAAAGCAAACTCATTTTAGTCATCTTATGTGCTGAACTTTTTAATTTAACAAGTAATTTATTGCATGATAAAAATGTATTTCCAAAGAATAAAAAAAAAAAAACACCCTAACTAAAAGACATCCTGAGTCAGATCTAGTACAAGTCTGTCTTGCAATCTGCCTACTCCGTGTCAGTCCTAGCTGGGAGAGGGGCCCAGTTTAGTCATTTGTTAAAATTCCAGAATTTTAGTCAGCAAGTTTCCTTTTCCATTTAAAATTTAAAAGCATTTTCACAAATCTGTGTTTGTCCCAGCACATATTTGTCTCACACCTCTTTGGTCACATAATCAAGCCTTCGTGAAGAAAAAGGAAAAAAACAGTCAGAATTCCAGCTCACTTTAGTCACAGGCTAGTGTGCTTCTGCTAGCATCTGCAACCAAGCTTGAATATTGTAATAAATGGGAGGGGTGATAAAGAAACAGTAAAACTTATATATATATATATATATATATATATATATATATATATATATATATATATATATATATATACACTTCAGTTGATTGATTGCTAGATGAGCTGTTTTAATCAGCAGCGGTCTGGGAAGAGAAAGGACTATACATTTTAAATTAATTCAAAGAAAAGGTCAAAAAATGTTAGTAGGTTAACTTTTGCTGCGCACAAATCTACATGCAGTTAGTGGTCCCATGAGTTGGAGGTCCAATAGCACTGGTAGTATATCAAGCAGAGCAAGCAATAACCTCAATTGCAGGTAAGAAACTCCTTATTTAGTGTTTTGTTATTTGGCATTGGTTTCAAATAGGAAAACAAATTGCAATGGCAATGACTATTACACGAGGGGGGTACAACCCTCTCAAACAAATTTTCATCTCAGATTACTCTGATTTTTAGATAACATTCCTGATTTTGCCTCACGTTTTTGTTATGTCCTTCATAAAATGTTTGATTATCTGGAAAATCAATAAAGATTACTATCAGTCAGTAATGGTAGACATTAAAGATTTATAATCCATATTGTCCAGAAAATTCATGTTGACATAAAACTTGTTGTGTTAACCTTCTAAGTGAATTAATGTAATTCTCCTCAATTTTAGGCTTTTATTCCCCTGTTATTTTTGGAATAGTCCCTGATACCTGTGCAAAGAAATTGAGTTATGTTTTACACAAACACAAATTTAAGGAGAAATGTGTCTTGTAGACAGGAAACCATGCTAATTCAGAAGTAGAAAATGAAACTGAGCATGCAGTTTCTAATATTTAAACCACGATCAAGGGATGAGTGCTCTGTCTGTAGCTCATGCTGCTGTTAAAATTTTATTTACTGTAATATGCCAAGTTATTGGTAAGCATAATAACAAAAAGCAGTGATCACTTGCAGATATCCTCTGGTTAAGAATAAATACCATTTTAATGTATTCTATAAACCTCTATAAGGCTTACAGCACACGGGTGCAAGTTCATAGGCATATCCATTATTACTAGGCAGCTGGTCATGGAATAATTTGTAGGTGAGCCATGCAGTTGCCAATTCTAGTTTCCAACTTTCCATAAGGGATTGGAAAGTCACTCCTGGTTGAGGTGCATTTATGTTTTCCCATTCTCTCAATGATGCGGTTTTCATAGGGTTACTGAACTACTCAACCTCACTGTACCACCAACGAGATTAAAATGCAAATTTATTTAAAAATAAAAAAAAAGGTTAAGCAGTTTCATCCAAGCAATTTCAGACTTCATCAGAACAAAGTTTAAATTCAATCACACCCATATTTAAAACCTAAACCAACCAATCAGGTGTTAAATCATCACAACAATTAAAATGCTTCACATGATGTCAGTTAACTCAACCCAAGTGTGTTTTCTTCTGTGTGAACAGTTCACAAATGTAATTTACTTGTCAAAACCTCTTTGTATTTCTTCCTATGCTCCTAGGGTCTATGTCAGTTCTTCGAACGCTTAAAATTTCAAACGTTACATGGTCGAGACCAAACATTCGAAATTTCAAGTGTTCGAAGATTGGCTTTCAATGGCACCATACAATGCAGATAGGGCAAATTTCCCTTTTCTGCACTAAAGTGCAGTCTCGGAGTTGGTATATTTAAGTAGGGGGTTGTGGGGGGTGCAGGGGGGTATGCCCCCCTGTGCACACTGTTAAGGTGTGTTTTTCTTGTTTCATTTTTTTATATGATATTCGAACATCCAAATGTCGAACATTTGGTCTCGGCCATGTAACGTTCGACAGTTTGAATGTTCGAATATCTAACATAGACCCTGGTCCTATGATCCTATGCAATACAGCAGTCTACATACTTGGTAAGTATATCTACAATTCCTGAGTGCACTGTATGTACAGGTTTACCCTCATCCAAGGCCAATGTGACTTTTTTGAAAACTTCAGCTAGGTTGAAAAGGCATGTTCGTCTTGAATTTGAATTGGCATGGGTCAAAGGATCACCAATATTATTATTTGTGAGATCCATAATGATATGTTGTAGTAACTTACAGAAAGACTGGTCAGACTCATTGGTCTATTGTTGCATGTGGTTGGGCCAACTTGTGGAGTGACTCGACCAGTGCTCCTGCCTAGACTTTGAAGATAAGCACATTGAGAGGCTAATGTTGAATACCTCTATGAGCACTACTGTAAATAAAAGCAACTTGATGGCCTGGCATGAAGAGTGACCATGCATTTGTGTAAAATAAATTTAAATAGTTAACCTCTGGTCAATTTTTGTATGAAACAAATTTGAAACTGTCCCTGATTTTGCAAATTATCCTTGTCTTTCCTTAGTAACTTTTACCTGCATCTTATCCTGTTGCTTTCCCAGCTTACAGTCTGGCTTTTGCAATGCCAGTGTACATTTGCATAAAATAAGCTAGAATAGCTACCTTCTAGGTGCTATTTTTATGCAACTTAGTTGAAACTGTTTATGACTTTGCAAACTGTCCCAGACTTTGCCTCTCATTTTTGGCATTTTCTCCATACAGTCTGTCAGTTTCAGTCAAATTATTGAGGAGTATGAGGGCTGATTTTGAAAAAAGCAAATTACCCTATTATTGTTTGTTCATCTTACATTCTGGCTTTACAGATCTAGTATGCATTTGCATGAAATAAGCTTTGGTTACTGTTTGTGTGAAATAAAGTTGAAGTTGTCACTGATTTTACAACTTGTCTCTGACTTTACCTCATGCTGCGGTTTTCAGGCAAAGTGTTGAGGACTGTAGTCACTAAATAATTGCAGATGTGTGAGTTTCAGACTTCATGTTCTTCAGAAAATGCATGCTAATGGAAAACTCTTATTCCATCAAATGTTAATATTTAACAGTAATATATAAACATATTCCTGATTCTGGGCCTTTGCTCCCAATTATTTTTTGGCTTCTCTATTATTCTTGCTCTAACAGGTATTATTTTTTTACCACAATCAATAAATGTGTAAATGGTAAAATAGCTCTAACTACTGGGTGGGTGCGGGGGCTATCTGTAGATAAAAGTAACTTTACAGGACTTGTGTGCATTCATAAGTTGGAATACCTTGGCTACTTTGTGTTTGTTTGAAATGATCCTGGTTTGCCACCTATATCTCCAATAGACATAGGCAGCCTATAAATGGTTCATCTCCCAGGACCCTTTTTGTAAATGTTTCACCTCCCAAGCCACTGCTTACACTTATAAAGGGTACCAGAACTTGTCAGAGATTTGGGATGCATGGCTAGACTTAAAAAGGCCCTTGTGTTCATTAGCCTAGTATGCACCTATGAACCTGTGAACCTATAAATATACTGTTGCAACCATAATTATTACTTTTACCACAATCAAGCATCTGAGATATACACAGTTAATAATAGAGCTATAATTCTAGGGGCTATCTCTGGATAAGTATAGCTTACACTGCTGTCATGATGAAGTAAAACAACCATAGATGCAGCTTTGCTGGACTAGTGTGTATTTCTGTAAAACAGGTCAAAATACTTTCCTGTGGTTTATTTTCTTAATTTCAGTTGAAAATTTGAGATGTACACAGTGAAATGCCTGTAACTGATGGATACACACATTTGTGGATTATAATGACACCAGTTTGAATGGTCTCAAACTGGGAAGATGAATCCAACTGAGCATGTACATTTATGTATGCTCCACCAACAAATTGTGTAGGGGTGGGGTGCCTATAGCTTGAAAATCACACAGGGTCCAAGATATTCTTAATCTGCCATTGGTACACAGGTGCAGCTCTTGTATTAATAACATTTATTCTTTCTGCTTCATATATTTTAAGATTTAGCTTCTTTTGAAATATGTTGGGGCTCAGTAAAATTAACAGAACAAATAAGCATTCCCTTTAGGTTACTCCACCGATTATAGCAACTGCATATAAACCAATGGGCCACAATTTTTTCACAACATCCATGTGTAAAACTTGTTGTTTATTTAGAATCCCAACTAACAGCAGCTGACAAAGTAACCCAACCATGTCCACCATTCCCAAAACAAAATAGATGTAGACCCAAACAGCATATCAGTAACATTCTGAAACCAATCTGAAACTAGCCAAACATTCCCCATCCTTTGTAACTATATACACAAATATAAAAGCTGGAGCAGGGGAGCGCCATGAATCAGAACTTGAGCAGGGTCAGAATGTCCAAACTGAGCCAGAGGCAACTTCACCGTACTTCACCAAAATGGAAAAGGTATATTCCTCCAGCTGAGTCTCTTGATGTAGCTTTACAGAAACCCTCTCCCATGTCCAACTTTCAGGAGAACATTATTACAACAGAGACATATATTAATAGTAATACTGTATATTTCATCACACCCTTGTCCCCAGCCAATATCAAGCAATAGTCTAGCAGGTGTACTAGCTAAGTGCCATCAACATATGAAATTAATCTACTCAGTATTTGAAGCTTTTGCACTTACTTCTTATGGAGAAATTTGCACCCTTACGTAAAATGGACCATAACCTACAGCTCTGTGATACATCTCAAGACATAAACTGTTAAGGAAGAAAGGTACAATTAGTGATGACCTATTATTAATTCTTTGACTATCTTCATTAAGAATTACAGTCCCTATGTGTCCAGTTCTCCTTCATTTAAATATTTTAAGAGAAGAAACAAAAACATAAGTTGAGTAATTAATATACTACTGGTCTCTTTTTATCCCTAGTCTCCCAACTTGATTGTGGGGTATAACCATTCATTGGATCTGATCTGGCAACTTTAGCAAGTACTCCAAGTCTTGAACTCCTTTCAAAACTCCCATGATGCCCCAGCTCTTTTCTCTACATCATACTGAGTCTGCTAAACATTTGGAGTGGCCTGCACAAGGATAATGAATGAAGATACAGATATGCAAGTGCTTCAGTTAGAACTAGCAGGTCATTCCAGATAAAGCCAATGATTTGATAGCGAGAAGGTAAGTGTGATATTGAATCTGAGAGTATAGGGAAGAAAAAGATTCAGTGCTATGGTAAGTACATAACTTTTGTGTCCTATTTTATACTGTTTGTCTGATTTGCCTTGTGGAACAGACTTGCAAGACACCATATTACCTGGGTAATATCATGACAGATATCCTTGATAACAGTAATTACAAAGGATGCTTTAGATCTAGAAATGATATCCAATTTATAATGATTGAAGTAGGCATGCAAATTAGACTAAGTTGCTGCTGCACAAATGTTATCCACAAAGGAATTTTTGAAAACTGCTATAAACACTGAGACTGACCTGGTGGAATGACCTTTCAGTTTCAATGGTAAAATTTATCTCTAGAGGAGTATTCCAAGTATATACAGTCAGAGTTCCATCTGGACAATGTTATCTTAGATACTTTCTGTCCTAGTCTGGAGGTTGCAAAGGCAACAAAATTGGTACTTTTTCTTGTAGCTTTTGTTTAATGGAGACAGAATAGTAGCATGCATACATCTAACATATGAAGTACACATTCTCCCATATTAATGTAGTTTGGGAAAGAAAACAGATAGTTAATTGGCAGATTATGACTGTGTTCTGAAGCTGCGTTGGAGAAAAATGAAGGAGTGATTATCAGTGAAACTGTGGTGGGAATTCAGTAAAGCCTACACGGAGTGATTTTCCATGTGGGCATATTAACATGCCCCCAACACGGAAACTGGCTGCCGAGCAATCCAATAAACAGAGCAGAGGGGCATGCACGAGAGTGCAGACACAGAAGTGTCCATGGAATGCAAATCACCTCATAAGCTGGTATAATCCATGAAAATGAAGGTGATTTGCAATCCAGTAAGCAGAGAGGCACCCATGTAGGTGCTGTGTTGGTGTCAGAAATGTACACGGAAAAAAACATGTACTGAAATGTAAATTTTAAATAGGGGCTGTAAAAGCTCAAAAGGAAGGTTGGATATTGCATTGTAGGCATGCAAATACCCCAAACTATTGCAAGTGACCCCAAAAATCAATGCAAATCATTAAAAAAATTATTATTTTTTAATACATATATTACATTTGTGCGATATGCAGCAACACACAAACATGCCATTATGCAAAAAAATATTAAAATGTTGAAAAAATGAAAATAAGAATTTGCAAAAATAATGCATCATAGTGCCCTGCATGCAGAGTGTACAATGGCAGGTTTCAGTGGTTGCTAAGGAGGCAGGCCCTGGAAAACTGAAGTATCCAGGATATATTCAAGTAGCTGTATGCAAATGAGCTGGGCTTACTGAATAGCAAAAAGGGCTACTGTGTCCACAGATACAACTCATGGTAGGGCTAGAACCATGCAGGTAGTAGTAGAACAGGTAGCTGACATCAAAAAGGAGTATGTCACACTGTGATTAACCGGAATGGAGCTCAGCGGCACTTCTTTGCACTCAGCTAAGCACAGCTAAGCGGGGGTGTCCTGTGAAGATAAGCTGTGTTTAGCCCTGTGGCATGTGTTTTAGCTGGTTTAAGCTATGCTGAGGTGGCCCATGCATGGGGGTGTGTCCAGACTGCTGATCACTGTTTATACTAGTGCCGCACATTTGCGCACCATGCCACAGTGCTTAGAAGTGAAAGAAATTTAAATAAATAAATAAAAGGAAATAGCCTGGGAAATCCAATCAAGTATAAATGACTGGTACACCCTGTTCCACTGCCACTAGGCCATTCAATGATAAATCTGGCAGGTCAAATGCATCATAGTCAGCAAATCACACAGGCTGCATCTGCAGCACACCACTATAAAGTATACACCCAACAATCTGATTTTTCCCACATACTCTGCACCATTGGACTACACACTTGGGAATTTTAACTGACAAAATGATAGGGGCTGCTGTTGCTCTCCTACATCTTTATGTGCTAGAGGATGATGTCAGTGCTGATGCTGCTGCTGACAATAGGCTTAGACTGAGAAGGAGAAGAGTGTTCAGGCCCAGGATAACCTTCCAGGAGCTACATGAGCTGGAGATAGTAGAGCACTACAGGGTGGACTGGGACATACTACAAGAACCGAGCTATGTCGTTCTCAACACATACCCAGAGCCAACAGAGGGGAACCCATCCCAGTGGAAACAAAGGTATGTGTAGTCCTAAGAATACTAGCTACAGGTACTTTTCAAAGATATACTGGGGACATGTTGGGGGTCTCACAGGCATCTGCATCCAGGGTACTCCACCAGTTCCTGGCTGCCATGCAAACACATGCCTGTGCGCACATATATTTAACTTGCACACCTGAGGGGAGGGACAGGAATACGCATCTCTTCCATCATGTAGCACACTACCCTGAGGTACTGGGTGCCATAAACTGCACTCATGTGCACATTAAAGCACCACCTAGTGAGGAGGGTCGAGTCTACCTCAACCATAAGGGGTATCACTCCATCAACTGCCAGGTCATGTGCAAAGCCCAGGGCATTATCATCAATGTGTGTGCTGATAGCCCTGGCAGTTATCATGACTCCCAAATCTGGCACTCATCACAGTTGTAACAGATGTTTGTCGGTGGGACATCCTGTATGGTCATCTACTGGGGGATGCTGGCTATGCACTGGAACCATGGATGATGACACCCATCAGAAATGCACACACACACCTACCAAAGAATGCCATAATGAGGCATATGCACAAACTAAGAACATAATAGAGCGTGTGTTTGGGCTGCTCAATTCACACTTCTGCTGACAATATCATCCCACAGAAATAGCTGCGGCAGGAACATCACAGGGAAAGGACACACAGCCCCTCTCCACCATTGCTAAGGTCCCCACAGCCACAGGAGGACTCGAAGGAGGAACCCCCTGAGCCTGTCCCTGTAGGCAGTTGTAGGCATGCCCAGTATACCCTGGCCTTGGCAAAGAGGCAATGCATAGTGCATACACTGACATCCTAGGGATATAGGGACTGACACTTCACTCCGATTCACATACATAGTAAAATGGATGCCAGCCACACCACACAACCTGCACCGTACCATGTATTGGCTGTCTACTGCATGCATCTGATAGAGTAAATCCCGAAGCGCTGTTCTCTCAAGTGCTGCAGACAGAAGGTAAGTCACTCTTCTTTACAACAAATGTATGGGATGCTAGAATATGGTAGCATATGTATGGACCTGCTGCATATATGCAAGGGAATAGAGTGGGCTATCAGAACATCTGCAGACAACTGACAACTATGTGGGACAACAGGAACTCTCTGCCCAATACTGGCCTCCCCATAATATGCAGTAAGCCCCATGCCAGCAAAACCACTACACTATGTGAGGGAATTACAAACAGCGGGGTCATAGGATAGATGCTTGACTGTCAATACTAGAGTCCCATACCCCCAATGCACCTGTGTTCCCATACAACTGCAGTAACGTTATGTTTGAAAGGTAATAGCAGCAGACCACACAGTCCCAGGGCTGTCCCAGTCAACCTGGTGACATGTTCCATTTCCACAATATGCAAGGGTCAATGTGCTATGTATATCTGTGGTTGATAGTGTCAGGAATTAAACTGTACCATCTGGTGGCTGTCGTGGCTTTGTGGGTTAAGTATATTATCATGGTTGATGGTATTTATGGTTTGAGACTGGCTGTGCCTACTATTTTGCATGTGAGCTACACCTATGAGGAGTTATACAGACTGTCCATATGTCACTATTTGCTACTGCAAGAAAGCTGGACAATGCCAGAGACAATGGAGGGACATGGGTCACAGATATGGACAGTACACAGCTCTGAGTAACCTAGACGGTGACTAGTAGAATGGCAGATTGTAACAAGTCAGAGTAGCAGCAGGCTGTCAAAGCTGTCACATAACTGTGTCAGTACTTACAACAAGTCATTTGGAACTAGCATACCTCTTAAATGTACAGAGTTTCACAGAATGTCCATAGTTTTGCCTCATATGTCTGGTCTGTTTTTCATAACATTGCAGTTTTCTGGCAAACTACTGGCAAATCATTAAAGGTTGATGTTAGAAAATAATGACAGACATTTGAGATGCAGACTTCATACCCTTCAGAAAAGTCATGCTAATACAAAACCTGTTATTCTACCAACTGTCTAAGTTTGTAAGAGCAATATTAAAACAATTGTCCCTAGTACTGGGCCTGTGTCCCACTTTTATATATGTCTTTGTCCAGATTTCTTGCTCTAACAGGTTGAGATGTATGGGCATCATGTAGCATCATAATACCAATACAACACAAACTGAATACCAGAGCAGACATATGGGGTGCAATGCTGGACATCCTGCAAAACAGGTGCAGTCAGAGGTGTGAAGTCTATAACCCTGTGAGTGGTGTCACATCTTGTACCCCAGTCACAGCATACCTACAATTACATAGAGCTGCAACTGTGGACATACCGAGGAACAGGAGTAGGACAAAGGCCCACAAATAAGAAGAAGGATGAACTACTGGCCAGACAAACATACAGAGTGCAGAGTAGAACAGGTTGTGCAGTAGCATGGGTTCGCTACTGTGTTTACAGTCAGTAACTCAAATGTCTGTCAGCAGTTCCTCACTTCAATCTATTATGATCTGCCACTGATGTACCAGGAAATCACATTGCTATGTACAACGTACCAGACATATGATGAAAAACCCTGTTCAGTCTAATACAATCTGTAAACACCCAAGGTATGAGTCAGATATGAAGGCCAGCACACAGCTAGGGATATACATTGGACATGCTATCAGGGAGGTGCTGGACTGTGTAATCAGGTGCAGCAGCTAATTGGCTGTAGCACACAAAATCCCAGACTGGAGTACAGGTAGGTTGGGACTGGAGTCCCCTTGCAAGTACTGATGGTCACACGGGCATATTCCTACACTTAGCTAATTTCAGCCCACGTCTGAAGCCTCATCTGCATATACAACTGAGATGTCAATATATCTTTGTGCATACAGACAGCTATGTATACCTAACTGTCTCTTCCTATCCCCATCAAACATGATTACCCTTATCTATAAGTATGTGGAACATATTTTATATAAATATATATATGTATATGTATATATATATATATATATATATATATATATATATATATATACATACATACATTATATATAGAGAAATAAACAGCGAGAGAGACAGAGGCACACACACACACACACCAAAATGTATAGAGTGATGTAGTGCTGCAGCCACTTGCACACCAATTGCTACCAGTGGTGCATGCAACTAGTACAGTGAGCTGTAGTCTGTGTTAGTAGGTAGGTAGGGGCTCTAATTTCATATCATCCACTGTGTGTGTGTGTGTGTGTGTGTGTGTGTGTGTGTGTGTGTGTGTGTGTGTGTGTGTGTGTGTGTGTGTGTGTGCGCGTGTGTAGATATTCCACATACAGCATCATACACACGCCCAACAGGCCTATGTCTGTGCAATGGTCAGTCATTTTATGGCCCTATGACTAGTGTCTTCCACAACAGCTGCTGATGTCATCCACCCCAACAGCAGTGGCAGACACTCTCCAAACACATAAGCTCTGTGGTGCATGCAATATGTATGTGGCACTATACTGTATACAGGTAGGTAGGTAGGGGTTATAATCCCAACAATGGCAACTCTGTGAGTGTGTGTGTGTATGCATAAGTATATCCCAATTCAGCAGTGTGTGCAATGGTTATAAAATTTTAAGGGCCTGTTAAACCTGTTAACCCCCCCCCCCCCATTGACAACCTTTACAGTGCCTGCAGATGTAATCTACCTGATCAGTAGTGGCAGACACTCCAAAAACACATAAACTCTGTAGCGCATGCAATACGTATGTAGTGCTATTGTATGTACAACTAGACAGGTAGGTGTTCTACTCTCAACAAGGGCAGCTCATGAGTGTGTGTGTGTGTGTGTGTGTGTGTGTGTGTGTGTGTGTGTGTGTGTGTGTGTGTGTGTGTGTGTGTGTGTACATATATCTCCTTGCAGCAGTATGACCATGTTATGTTTACCATCTATCCCACTGTGCAAGTTACAGTCCATGTTTGGACAGGTGTGTCCTGTAAAAACTACAATACAAATGTCCCTAGAGTGTAGGACAGCAAACATTTTCTACATTATTCTAATAGCTTCATAAGACAGTCATTTTACAGCGCAAACACCTAAATATTATTAGAAATAACATAATAGAGGTGAATGCTACAAAAGTAAGCTGTCATATTGTCAAAAAAGTGAGGATGTGACTATTGCACTCACCGTGGGTATAGTTACTCCTGCCAACTCTCACTTTACTACAAAACGTGTCCCACATTGGGCATTTGATAAGGTGTCAACCCTAGTCTTTCTTGCCTAAGTGTGTGCAATATGTATACATTTCGAGGCCCTGTGAGTAGCTGCTGCCCCCAAATAACCCACATGTATGTAGGCATGAATGCTACCCACCGCAACCTACATTTGTAGGTACTAACCAAATTTGTCGATGACTGTAAGTTGGGTGCTGTCTGTCAGTGACTCCCCAAATGATGTTAACATACTGCAAGATGGTCTTACATCATCTATGGACTGGTGCCAAGGTCCTGGCCTCAAGCTAAATGCAAAAACCTGTATCATCATGCCATTAGGCAAAGACATTGCCCCACTGTTTACCACATCAATGGCAACCCCCTAAACACACATATAGTCATAGGAGACTCCAATGTGAGACACACAAATGTGCATCTCTCCAGGCTGTATATGGAGAAGGTCATGGTTACTTGTATGTCAGGTGCCAGAATCTGTCATATCACATATGCACTGCTGTTTCTCAACAGCAGGTACTGTTATGAGTCTGTCATAGTCCATGTTGGACTGCCTGACCTGAGACGTACCTCCCTGGTCTATATGACGTGAGACATAATTGAGCCTGCTGATTATGTTTCGGAGACAGGTATGTCCCTAGCCTTAAGCAGAATTCTGCTGTCACCCAAAATGATGCCGCAATACAATCAGGAAATGATTGAGCTTAACAATTGGCTTAGTTCCTGGTGCCATTCCAGGGTGATCCAGTACCTGACAGCCTGGGATGATATAATCAACGGACCAGGATGCTTTGCCAGAGATGGCCTCTATCTGTCTCACCTGGTCTTCAGGCTTTAGCCATAGTTCTTGCCACCCCCATAATGCCTTTATTAGGAAAAGTGGTGATGTTAACACTACCAACATGAAACGTTCCACATATCACAAATTGAAGGCCATGCTGCTAAACGCTAGGATTCTAAACTTGAATCTGCATGCATTGCAATCAGTCATTACCCTGGACAATGCTGACATCTTGTGCAGTCACAGACACATGGTTCAAGGCTTCAGAGAGCACCTCAGCCTTACACGGTCATCCATCCTATCAAACAGTCAGACGCCAAGGTGTGGGCAGTAAAGGCAAGGGACATGGAGTTTCACTATATATGGAAGACATACACACCTCCAGGCTGATCAAACAGTAAGATGCACAGGAGACACTTGAGGTGCAGTTAACCATTGCCAAGACCCCTATTCAAATAATAGCTAGCTACTGGCCCCCACATGTGACCAGGGAATCCATTCTGCCTATATGGACCTGTTCAACTCTATCAGGATTCGACTCTGTACTCTGATTCTGGCTGACTTTACATACCCAAACAAAGATTGGAAGACATTCTCATGCCAGCACACAAATGCGCAGAGATTCATGGAATTTGGCAATGCAAACACCTTGGAAGAGCTAGTTGCTACCTGCATATGAGGTGAACATCTCTTGGAGTTGATATTAAACAAAATGGGTAACCACTGCAGCATCCCTACAGTATCATCCTTCATGGTAAAACCAACCATAAAGAAGTCAAATTTGCAGTCACCATCTCCCACAATATCCATCTAGCTGGGGTCAGACGTACAAACATCTTCAAAGTTGATTACAGCCTCCTGAGGGATGATATAAACACCTTCACAGCCCCCTCCACCCTGTAGGAACTGGCACTGATATCCACAAATACACCAAAGCACTATACATGCATTTCTATAGCTGCATGGAGTCAGATACACCCATCAGAACTACATCATCATCTGCAAGGATAAGTAAACCTGTCTGGTGGGCATCTACAATAAATAGACTCTGTAACAGGAGTGAAATATTGCTGTCCAAGACCAAGAAGAAGAAGGTGCCCAATTTGAAGCAATGTCTCCTTAGCCTGAACAAGCAAATAAGAGCACTACTGAAATACTGCAAATCAAACTCCGAGCTCACATTTGCAACATCCACTGCAGACAGTCATATCTCCTTCTTCACATATGTCTGCAACCTCAAAGGAAGCACTCAGATCTTTTCAGAGGCAGTGGTCAAGGACACCAGATGTACACATGCTGTAGATATAGCATACTTGCTGCCTGACAGAGTCAGTGAAAACTTCACCCCCTGTCCCCCCATCAGTATATCAGGACATCCCTGGTACCTGCATCCTTCCCCTTATATCTAGAGAACAGGTCATCACTGTCATCTCAAAGTCATGGAATACAGCCATCATGGGACCTGATCACATTGCAGGATACATCCTACATGACATCAAGCATGAGCCTGCAGCACCATATTATTATTAACACTATATTCAGCCAAAGCCAGAATACCGCCTTAGTCCCAGCAGAGTGAAGGACACCCACTGTCATCCCTTTACACTAACATGGAGCATCCAGTAATCTGACACATTATAGACCCATCAGCCAAAATAGCCTAATCTGCAAGGCCATGAAACACATTATCATGAACCTCATTAACAGGGATATTGGCAACCTCCCCACACTCAATCACACACAGTTTGGCTTTGTCAAGGGGGATCATGTCTGTTGCATTTTGTTGACTTCTTTCACACAGTCACCGAAGCCTACCTACCTTGACCTGAACAAAGACTTACACAGTATTCCCCACTTGGTCATAATAGATATACACTCACAATTAGGCTTCAGTCCATATGTTGCCAGATGGGTAGCACACTGGCACACTGACAGCACCCACTTACTTAATATAGGGGAAGTGACCTCAAGTGATAGACCCGTAACTAGCAGTGCAACCCAGTGTTCTGTCTTGGGGCCTCTGTTATGTGTGATTCACTCTTCTGAGGTGCAGGACACAACTAGTGGCCTATGGCTGACCATGTGTGCAGAAGAGTGGATGCTGGGTGCTGTCACCAAATCCCGTAGTGATGTGGGCATCCACCAAGAGGATCTCACACAGACACATGAGTGCTGCCAGACATATGGCCTCAGGCTGCATATCACAAAATGCAGCATCATCCCCTTTGAGGTGAGTGAAATCACAACAAATTATCACATTACTAACAACATCCTAATCATGCAATCACTCATGAGGGATTTGGCCATACAGGTTGATGGCACCATGATATTTGACCACCCTGTTGCTTCCTTTGGAAGAAAAGCCTTCTACATGGCCCACCCCATATGAAATGGTATCTCATCCAGGGACATGGGGGGTCATAACATACCTATATTCCTCCCTAATAAGGCTCATTATTAAGTATAATGCCTCTTTCATCATGTACCTCACAAAGCACATGCAGCAGCTGAGGAGACCGCAGAGATTTCTCACCAGGGAATACCAGGACCTCAAACATCTACCATACACAGATAGGCTAGAAGCCCTATCCCTCTACCCGGTTTCATACAGACTCCTCAGAGGTGACCACTGTGTGGCATACAAGGCAATCATGGACTCCACCTTGATGGGTATTATGCACATCCACAAGTCAAGCTTCACTCAAGTAACCTGCACACACATCCTCAACCTGGTCTGTGACATCAGCAGGCATTGTTGATGGGTCAGATGTGTGTCCCACACACTCACCCAGCTGTGGAATGGACACCCTTTCCACATCAAGTAGAGTACCTCTTTACCCCTTTTTAAGCAACACCTGGATAACTGGATGGTACACAGGACATACACCATTGGGATACCACCTGCTTCCCTGATGGACTGGGGCATCAGGTGCTGACTTGCATAAACATGGACTAAACTGTGAGCTAGGCTTATGAGGACCTCAGGGCCAAAAGCCTAGTAACGTCTTATGATCCTAGGTATACCGGTTATGGCCCTGTGTGCTGTCACAGACTGTGTTGTTATGTCTCCACACCCATCATTGCCATCTACTGAGGTGTGTCCCCTATGGGCAATGTCCTAGTACCATGTCATACAGCCACTAGCCAACAAATAGGTGAGTGGTACTACAAGTGTATGGGGACAGTCCAGCAACATGTGTGTGACCCAATGACAGACAGCTCTGCAAACATGCTGTAGGGTATCCTCCCTGTAGGTGTCTGACATCCGCAGTGCACAGATGTTTGCAGAAAGTGTACATCTGCCTGATATATGTGGACCCCCTGCCAGACAAATATGGACGTCTGGAAAACAGTTGGACAATACATAATTGTTGTTCGCAGACTGTCTGGAATCTGGCTGTCACACACCATACCCCTAAGAAAACAGTTATTGTACATTAATATCTGGTACTGTATTCATTCCTTTACATTGTATGCTCATAATGTATACTCTGTCGCTGAGGCTGGGCCTGTGTCCCCTCACTACTACTGGCTATAATCTGCTTTCCTGCTGCAGGGGGTCAAAAAGTATGCTAGGCATAGGTCTCAAGTGATGAGATACTGGTATGGAGTACACAGTGACCTAGCCAGAGTATATCAGTAACAATCAGGGACACCTGCAAAATGTTTGAAGTATGCCTGTGTAACATTCACAGACTGAGAAGAGCAGACTGACAATACATCATGTGATATGCCTGCTGTATCCACCAGTACTTAGTGACACTATTGTGTGCAACACATCCCAGTAGCATTCGTACATGATCCGACCATTGCTGGATACACTCAGAGGGCCAGAGCTATGATCTATGTCACAGCAGACAGTGCTGACAGGGGTCATGTTGCTGTAGGTGCTGAACGGCTGACTAACAGCAACATGTCATTCCAAGATATGTACTACAGACCTACTGTGTATATTTGTAGGGGAATACTGTGACACATGTCCCTGTCACTTTATTATTATTTATTTTTTTATTTATTTACATTTGTTGACCTTGAGTGTCCGACTGGACGTAGGTCCATTTTCAGCGGAGACCCAGAGAGAAAAGCTCCACAGTTAAAATAAACAGACAGTAGTTACATTGGATTACATAGCTATTAACAATTTAACATAGCACTTAATTACAGACATATTTACATATGAAGAACATAGTACATCAGTAGACAACTAGAATCTTTATCTGCGAAGTACATAACAGACATTAACAAATGTTACAATAAGAAGTTCCTGCTGTATAATAAGTACTAGGCTTATGAGCATCTGAGGTTGCTATAATCAAGGTAGTTAGTGGGGTGGAAAGAAAGGTAGTGGTTGGATGGTGTGGGTGATATTAGAGTGGGAGTTGCAAGGGCATAGCCAGCATGTTTTTAGGTGCGCTTTTAGTAAAGTTTTGAAGTGGGTGCATGATGGTATGGAGGTAATTGTGGGTGGGAGGGAGTTCCATAATTTGGCTATGGTGCAAGAGAATAGTGCTTCACCAGCAGAGTTATTGGCTTTAGTGATCTGCAAGTGATTTTTGTTTCAGGATCTTAGTGGTCTGGTGGTGCGATAGGGTTAGAGTAGATTCTGGAGGGATGGAACATTTAGTGGATGGTTTACTAGTTTGTGGGCGAGTGATAATTGATATCATTGAAGGAGGTGAGGGAGTTCAAGCCAGCCCAGTTCAGCAAGTGAGAGACAGTGGTGACTATGGTAGGATGCCCCTGTGGTGAATTTGGCGATTTTATTGTAGCAGGTCTCTAGCTTGTTTAGATCGCATTGCCTTAGGTTGGTATATATTGGAGAGGCATAAAGTAGGGTGGAGATAAGGTGGGAATTTGCTATTGAAATCTTTGCTGCTTTGGTGAGAAGTTGCTTATTTCTGTATAACGCTCCTAGTTTTTTGTGGACTTTTTTATGGTCATGGATATGTGAATGTCAAATTTTAGTTTATTGTCTATTTCCACTCCTAGCAATTTGGTGTGTTCAGTTGGGTATATAGTGGTGTTGTCTTTTGCTGTGATGTTAAAGTGAGAGCTGTTTTGAGTATATTTGGTGGGTTGGAAAATGAGTAGTTTAGTTTTGTGTGGGTTGAGTATTAATTGGGCATCGGATAACCAAGTTTCAACAGAAGAAAAGGCTTCCTGTGTGACTTTTTGCAGTTTGGGTAGGGTAGGGCTGAGCAGTTGCTGGTTGAGTCATCTGCATATTGTATGAGTGTGCCATGTTTGGTGGCAGAGGCTAGATTATTGGTGAAAACAGAGAAGAGTAGGGGTCCAAGGATGGATCCTTGGGGAACCCCTATGGAGACAGGTAGTTGGGGAGATATGTCATTCTGCCATACAATGGATTGTTAGCGGTCAGACAGGTAACTCTGAAACCAGTTAGTGACTGATTGAGAGAAGGACAGGTTATTGAGGACAGAGATGAGTGGTTTGTGTGGGACCATGTCAAATGCTTTAGATAGTTCTAGGAAAGTAGCAGAGGAGAGATAGCCCTTGTTTTTATGCTGAAGGATAGTGTTAGTAAAGGAGAGTAAGGCAGTGGTGGTGCTATGGTTTGGTCGGAAACTATGATGAGTACTGGAAAGGAGGTTGTTAGTAAGAAGGTAGTCTGAGACCTGAGAATGTATGCATCTCTCTAGTATTTTGGAGAGTGGAGAGAGAATAGCTATGGGGCAGTAATTGGTTAGTTCTGTGGAGGGGCCGCCTTTGTGGAGGGGAATTATATGTGATACTTTCCACAGTGTGTGAACGTAACTTTCTGACAGAGATCGGTTAATCAAGATGGATACCGGGTAGGCCAGAAGATCAGCTGCGATTTGTAGGCATTCACTTGGGATGTTGTCTGCTGCTAATTTGGTGGGCTTAAGTTTAGTTAAGAGTTTTTTATGTTGGAGGTAGGTACAGGAGAAAAAGAGAAGGCAGTGGGGAGATTACTAGTTGAAGGTGTGGGTGGAGGGGATGGGGGTTGTGTTGTTTAGCTAGTGATAGTATGGTTTGTGTGAAGTATGTGTTGAATGAGGTAGCAATATTTTTGGAGGAGTGAGGGATGTTAGGAGGAGGGGTACTGACTTTACCTGGGTGGAGGATGGAGTTTATGGAGGACCAGAATGGTTTGGGGCTGTGTTGGGAGGAGTCTAGGGCAGACTGGTAGTATTGGAATTTGTCCTATTTTATTAGCTTTTTAACTCTATTGTGTAGTTCTAAGAATTTCTGTCTAGTTGAGGGGGGTTTTGGTTTTGTGCCAGTGCTCCCAGGCTTTATCCCTGTTTTTCATTTCTGACTTAGTGGTTTTCTGTAGCCATGAGGAGGGTTGTGCTTTCGTTCTGGAAAATCTTATGGGGGCATGGTAATTAAGGATGCTCAGGAAGGTAGTATTAAAAAATTCAACTGCATCATCAAGACTGAGGTACTTTAGGGGATGCCAGTTACATTCTTTGAGGGATGAGATGAATGTGAATGGGCTAAAGTTTATTTTTTTACGTATTTGACGGTAGATGACAGGTTTAGCTTGGTATAGGTATTTTTTGAGTAGGAATGTTGGGGCGTGATCACTGAGGCTATTTGATAAGCAGCCTGTTATATATGACTGGGGGCTCTTACTGACTAGTATCCAATACAGGGTAGTGTGCTTGCTGGAGTTTTTATTTATCCTGGTTGACCACCACCCCACCCATTTATGTGTGGATGTTGTGTGGATCCCCTGATCTAGGTGTTTGGGAGGCATGGTAGGTCTGTAGCAGGTATCTGAACATACTGCCACATATGTTGCAGGCTGCAGCTACTGCATTCTGGCCAAAAGTCATACTGGGGATTGTGAACACATTGGGGGACAGCAAGCTGTATATATCATTAAGGAAGCAGTGCAGCTCTGTTGTCACAGCATAGCCAGGGTGAGGTTACTCATAACAATCCATGTGAGGCATGTGCCTCATTTACATATGTTATGTAATAGTGCCATCCAATTAGTGGTAGGCAACATTTAGGATGCCTTTACATAAGAGTGTACCAACCTACAGACCTTTGATGTGCTAATATAGGTGGCAGTGACTGCAGTAGCATCAACTGGTTATGCTTAAAATTGCTGGGCTCAGTCATTTCTTTGTTGTTTTGACAAGCATGTACTTGACATGCAAAAAAGTTGAATGTAAGCCAGGACTGTGGGTGGCAAAATGTAAAGCATTCTAGGAATGTAACAGATTGAGCAATTGAATCAATACTATTGCAGGTGTATTTGCAAGACATATGTGCATGCATAAAGTCTGTTACACAGGATTGGCATGAACATATGTAATCGTATGGGTATGATGTGTGACACTGAACTGTCTGTCATGGTTTTCTAATCTCAGCCTGTACTGACTTGCCAGTACTTCAGCACACAGAATAGGTTTTGTGACAATCATACCAAAAGTAGGTGTCACAACTGAGGACATTCTGCTACAATCTGTGTAGTTGTCATCTGTAACTGCTATCCTAGGCCTCACGTACATCCATCAACAGTTATTTGGCTGTGTACTGGTTTGGTGTCTGCATCACAGTCCCAAGTATGCTGTCATTTTTCCCATTATATGTACAAGCAGTATGTCATTGGCACTCAGGTTATGTATATGGAAACACCTATCACACTTTACAGCTGAGTGGCCTAGTGGGCTAATGCACTATGCTGTAGTTGACAGGGTCCAGGGTTTGAGATTCAGCAGTGGTGAATTTTTTGCTGATGTGCATCACTGATACTCAGGATATGTGTATGGAAACATCAATCATTCTTTAGAGCTGAGTGATCTGGTAGACTAATGCACTGTGTTGTAGTTGACAGGGCCCTAGGTTTGAGACTTGGCAGAGGTGCATTTTTTGCTGATGTGTATCACTCAAACTCAAGATATGTTTATGGAAACACCTGCTATTTCTCTGAGGTGAGTGGCCTAGTGGACTAATGCACTATGTTGTTCTTAACACAGTCCTGGCTTTGACACTTGGCAGGAGTAATCATTTTGCTGATGTGCATAACAATGTCAGAAAAACAGAAGGTGATTAAAGCAGTTTTAAGTAGCTTTAAGCAGGTTTGCGTGACGTTCTTTGGCACAGTGCTTAGCTCCTCTTAAACCCGCCCTATTTCCAAAAAAGAAGAGAAAAAAGGGGCAATAGGAAAGTGATAAAATGGGAGCAAGCAGGGGAAAACAATGTGAAATGCAAGTAAGGATGTGCAGGATGGGTGCAGGAAATGACCATAGCTCTCCATTTGTTGAACAGCAACAGCTGTGCAGGTTGTGGACAATTTGGAATTTGGAGCCTCACCTTCCAGAGAGAGGGCTGTGGGCAACATAACTGTGGTGATTATTTGCTGTAATGATTGATTGTGGGCAGTGTACATAGGGACGAAATGGAGAGGTATGTATGGGGCGATATTTTTTGTGAGACAGAGGCCCATTTTGTTTAAGAAGAGAGTGGAATGCGATGGAAGAGATATAGGTATGTGTGGGGAGGTAAGCTGGGTAGGAGATGTAGCATTTGCAATCAGACAAGATAGACAAGACAACAGACAGGGGAGGTGTATGACACATGAGGTGGGTAAACACTTTGGACAGGGAGGATGTTTTGGAATCAAAGAGCTATGTGCCCCCAGATGGCAGCAGTGGGACTGAGCTGCCCACCCATGGGCAGTCAACATTGCTCCTTCACTGCCCCAATGGTGGCTGTGCTGGGGGCTGGGCATCAGGTCCAGCCTGCCCCTCCAGGTTGGCCAGTCTGCTCTCAATTTGCTGCAGTCAATCGTCAAACCCTTGCTGCACAATCCTGCGCACCATGCTTGGGAGCTGTCTCTGGGTGACAACTCTCTCTCCGCTCCCACTCCTGGGGGGAAGACCCTTGTCCCCTGAGGTGGTTCCACCCATAGGTGGTGCAGGACCAGCAGAGAAGGCAGCTCCAGGCTGAGTCTCAGACATGCTTGGACCCAGTGCCATGGCAAGTTGAGGTAGGGTAGGTGGAGCTGTGGGAACCAGCCTACCCAGTCGAGCTATGGTGTTGAGGTTTTTTCAAAGTGTATAGGTTAGTAATGAACAGAACATTTATATGTTAGTTATAACAGCATGCCATGTTCTTCCAATTAACCCAGTAACATAACATTGCATAGCATATGGAACACAACAATAAGTGGTACAACAGTCAGTATTGTAACAGAATGCCAGCAACAGTTATGGCAAAAGGGCAACAACATATGTACTTCAACAAGGTATGTTAGTATGCAACCATTTTAACATATAACAATAATAAAACACAAGGCCCAACATAACGTTTTGAGAAAAACATATGTTAAAAGTAAGCCATACCTGATATATAACAATATTACATTATGATGCAGATAAGGGGTGGGGGGAGAGAGAAGGACATTCCATTACTACCAGTATAGGCTATGTTGTTTGCAACAGTACTCTAATATACCCTACAGCTCTGCCCTTACTTTATGTGTAAAAGTGCCCTATAGCTTCTGTAGCACCTACATACCTCTCAAGCTATCAGCATGGGACAGTATGGGCCAAGCTGTAATGCATACAGGTACACAACTACAGGGGACTATTACATGTCAGTGGAACATATATGAGTGTCAAGGTGCACTGTAGACTGATGTAGTGTGACTGTGCTATTGACATAAATCCGGTGTATGTTAAATCTGTCTCCAGGGGATTTGGCACCAGTGATCACTGTTCATGACAGCGCAACACTTGCGAGACATGTATCATGCACAGTATAGGGATGTTACATTTATCATGCCGTCCATGGCAGGCATGTATTTAGACTATCAGCAGACATTCACAGACTCACCAGGCATACAGCTGCACCAAGATTAAACAGTTTTATTTGTTTTCTTAACCTGTATTAGTACTGTACTTGTTGACTTCTAATATAACTGAGATCTTATCACATTGCTGAGCAATGCTGTTAACACTGTGGTACTTCTGGACACACAAATTAGTAACCTATTCTAATGGCTAATACAGCCATTTATTTACCTGTAATTCCTGTGGGCAGGACATCTGTTAACAATACATAACTTTTTCTATAAATATTTAATAGTACTTGTCTCTGGATTTGAGCCCCAATCTGTGTGTGAAAAAAAACGTACATCATACTTATTGTTTATCAAACTGAGCTACCGAGCCACTACTAAATGTTGACTGACTGATATGTGCCTAGAGCTGATCTGGTAACAAGCTGTGATCTGGTAAGAGAGGCAGAGTGTTATACAAGACTGCAGTGATACTTGAGATTTATGCATGACAGAGATAGTAGGTGAACTGTGCACTAATACATGGAATGCAGGTGTAGGCAATTAACCCCTAGTGGGTGGAACTATGTGTGATGTGTACAGACCATATTGGAGTGCTGGGTTGGCTACCTAACCCATATACAGTTACAGGTGATATATTTGCAGTCTACAGCTACTACAGTTTCATCAAACACAAACTGCAGCACATATGGCAAATAACTCAAACCCACAAAACAGGAAAACAATTAACTCATAAAAGGATTGAGTCAACATGATGAATAAAATATACAGTCATCAAATGATATCTGATGAAGCAGTACTTATACTGTAAAAGCAGTCAGTTTTTTTCTACTATTAAAAGGACTGTATATTTTATTCATCGCATTGACTCAATTCATTTATGAGTTCATCATTATTTTATTTATTTATTTATTGACATTTGTTAACCGGGTTACTCCAGCTGGGCCAGGGATCCTTTTTCAGTGGAGACCCGAGGAGAAAAGCTCCAGTTACAGACAATAGTTTGCATAATAGTTTAGTTTACAATTCAAAAATTATTACTTTTAGCAGCACAATTCAATTCAAAGCAATTCACAGTGATAGGCTAAGAGGCATAATAGGGCAAGATCAGTAACACAAGAAAGTACTATACTTCATTTTATATATATATATATATATATATATATATATATATATATATATATATATATATACACATACTTGCCTGCAGCAGCGTAATTAAGATCAGGAATGAATATAGCTGAAATGCAATGGTTAACAGAAGACAATCGTGTGATACAAGCTACCTTGGCCGTTCCTATTCTAGGTTCAGATCTTAGTGCAGAAAAAATATCATAATGCATTATATCTTGTAATACAGCTTCACATCTACAGTTTAGCAAAACACTTCTTTATTAGCTAACCTTCATTCACTCTGTGGTATTATTCCCATTTTTACAACACAGCAGTTGTACTACTCAATTTCATTACCAACAGCCCAAAATACACACTTATTTGCACAACACTGCTTCATTATGGGTCACATCATGCAGTGATTGATATACATGTAAAATCGGTCCTGGGTCCTCGCCTGTTTGGTATTTACTTCTCAGAAGTCCAGGCCAACATGAAGGGACTCTGGCTGACAAAGTTCACAGACAATTGCAAGTTGGGAGCCCTTATTAACTCCCCAAGTGATGTTGACATCCTACAGAAAGGCCTCACTGACACCAATGACTGGTGTCGGAACCATGGCCTTAAGCTCAATGCAAAACATGTGTCGTCATCCCCTTTGGGAAAAACCCAGTTCCCATGGATTATCATATTGATGCTAGTCCACTGAATACAGAAGGGGTTATAAGAGATCTGGGAACACAGGTTGACAGCAACCTCTCTTTTGACCACCACATTGCCACTGTGGTCAGAAAGACCTTCTATGTATATCTCATTACTAAGGGTTTTGCATCCAGGAAGAAAGAGGTCATTGTCTCCCCCTACTCTTCCCTCATTAGACCGATCATTAAGTACAATGCACCATTTGGCACATACCTCACTAGACATCTGCAACAACTGGAGTGGCCGCAAAAGTACCTCACAAAGAGGATCCTAGGCCTTAAACACTTGTCTTATATGGACAGATTCAAAAAACTCCAACTATTCTCTGTCTCATATCACCTACTTAGAGGTGATCTCTGCTTGACTTACAAAGCCATGTCTGACCCAGCTCTGTTAGAAATGTTACATCTAAAGAAATCCCAATCCCTCCTCACCACATGTTCCAGAGACCTCAACCTCATTACCACAATCAACAGAAACTTGTTGGAGAGACAGGTTCATAACCCAGAGACTGCTCATGTTATGGAATAAACTTCCCATACATGTCAAACAGAGCACCTCACTGGCCCTCTTCAAGAGAAATCTTGATGAGTGGATGGGAAATAGAAAATTTGCCCAAGGGATCACTCCAGTGGCTCTACTTGACAGATGCACTGGGAATGAAGGTCGGTTGGCATGATGCCAGGGTAATCCTATGGGCTAGGCTTGTAATGGCTCCAGGGCCATTAGCCTAGTACACACCTATGAACCTATGCAGTTGAACTTTTATCCTTAACATTATTCATGCATTAGGAACTTTTACTTCCTTAACATTATTAATGCAGAAGAAACTCTTTTTCGTTAACATTATCAGGTATCATGCTTTCATTTTTATTGCACTGTACCTGTGCATTACTCAGTTATATCAGTCCAGGTATATGACCACATTTATTGCTGTGAACTCAAAACATAATGACAGTTATGACTGTACTCTTTCTTGTATATATGACTATAGATTGCAAGATACATCTGTACACACACACACTCTCGGTGCAACCTGGCCAGGCACCCTGCACGGACTTCCAGGTTGCGAGCTTTCTCCTCTGGAGCTGTGGGGAGAGAACTACACCATTATGTGTACCTGTCTATCACACATGCAGATTAGTAATTTGTAAAACAATGCTAACAATACTTACAAACTTGTGGGGCATTATTATCCTGGGCATCTTGGACCCAAGTGGCCAAGAGATCCCCCGTCCTATGCTTCAGGTCATCACAGTGATAATGCTCCTGCTCACTTGTGTGGGAGATACCAGTTGCATTGGTGAGGTCATGTTTCTGCAGGTCCCGGGCCTCTGATTTGTATTTCAACCCCTGGTACTAGCCCTGTAGCAGCCAGATGTCATGATGTTTTACAAGTAGTCCAGCCATGACCCTGGACTTCGGAATGCCTCACCACTGCATCCAGAAGCATGCACCCTCTCCAACTCCTGTCATAGTCTCTGCCAAGATCAAACTCCAACATATACTGGCTGTATTCTGCCTGTTGTACTTAAATAAGGCTGTTTTCCTACTCTTTGCTGTCATTGGGTAATTTTTAAAAATGCAGTGCTCCACTTAGTACCATGCAAACCAGCTTAGTTCAGCTGAGCAGTGCTTAAACTGACAATGCTTAGCAATGCTTAGTGGTACACAAACCAGCTTTGCTGAACTGAGGACTGCTTAAACAGGGTTTGCTTAGCAGTCCCAAATCACCAAAGCGGACCTGTGCATTGCTAAGTACTACGCTAAAATGGATCCTGTTTAAGCACTGCAGGAAAAAAATAAAATACAGTTATTTGTTCATTACTGCTAGTTTATTATTATGTGTAAGTATTTTACTTCTACATTTCTTGACTTTATGTATTCATTGTCTTTTATCTTGGAGTGTGAATTTTATGTATTGTAAATGAGTGTGTAACTGGAGATTTTCTCCTCGGTTCTCCACTGACACTGGGCTTCTGGCCCAGCTGGACTAACCCAGTTAACAAATGTCAATAAATACATACATAAACAATAAAATAATTTATATACTCTTGCTATCAAATAAAAAAAGCTGAATGGCCTACCTGTGTATTCAAATCGTACACCTACTGTACACAAGGCCATGAGTCTAATCATTCAGCTGAGTGGATATGTAGAATACTGCTATGCATTTCTATATAGCTCTCAGCTATGTATAAGCACTGCTGAGGCATGCAAACCAGCTCAGCTATGCTTAAACCTGACCTTTGCTATTAAAATTAATAGTATCCTGTTTCTATTTTTACATGTCTGACATGTGTCCCTTGCTAAGCGCCGTGCCATGCAAACACAAAAAAATATATAAAAAATATTTAAATGTTATATTTCAGTGCCATTTGGCAATATGACTCATCTGTGGACACTATAACACACCTCTACACCAATTCTGTAACTGTGATACATGGCTCTCTCTCAGTAGCGCACCTTCATTAATATGCAAGGCACACTGCTGAAGAGGAGCTGCAAACACGGCCACTGTACCTTCGATGTAGGACTTGCACTATTCCTACATGGAGTTTATTAAATCCCCACCTATATCTTTGTGGAAAACTAGATAAGAAGGATTCATAGCTTCATAGGTAAGTACTAGGCAAGCTGCACATGTTGGATATTTTAAGCGTAGTCAACTTCCCTTCCAAATAAGACTTGTAATTTTGAAAACTTTCTTGCTGAAGTAATAGCTACCAGAAACAATCTTTTCCATGAGAGATATTTTAAATCTATAGATAATGCTGTCTAAAATGAGAGCTGTATCAACATATCTTATACAATATTGAGGTCTAAGGTGGTGTATGACTGCAGGGTGTAACAGAAACGTACCTCTTAAAAAGACCTTGCACAATTTATAGGCTGTAAGTCAGGAAGAAGGGCATACAGTAGAGTAATGCAGAAGAGTTGTGACATGAACTTTAAAAGGCACATCAATGGAATCAGAATCAAACAGTCATGAAAGAAAATGCAGAATTGATGGAACTGGTGCAGAAAAGGGGAAAAATACATGACCTAAAGCCTATACAGAAAACATTTCCTTTTATTTTGTGAGTAGATTCTAACTGACAGGTTGACAACATCCAAATAACATTATTTTTCATTCCATTATCCCATATTCATTCCAGTTCTATTTCATCCCAATAAGCCCATCTGCCTTCCATCTGAGGACATCATCTGCAGGTTTATTTTTTTACTCAGCAGAGGTCTGGACTGAGTGTCAAGAGTGCTACCATCATCCATGGGGTTTGTCACTTTTTGTTTGGACTATAAATCCATCCCTACTTGCCTAACTATATGCTGTGACTGGCTGGTACTAAAATCTATGGTATGCACAGACCCTCACCCTTAAAGAACATGTACAGTTTCATCTAGTCTATCCTCCAGCCTGATTTCAACCTTCCTGAATCCAGCTATCACTAGCCTCAACTGCAGAAGTACTGGAACATATCCTCCCCCCATGATAGGAATATCCCATCATCCCTACCAGTGCTGTCAAGTGCCCAAGCCACTAATCGAACCCAGGTTGCCTGGGTCATACTCAGCACTTTATCCTTCTATGCTACCACAGTGGCTAACCAATCTACAGTTCTGAGAAAGTGCAAGATCATAGGCCATTATAGGAATTGGTGAAACTATGCAATTAGTTTGATAGAGTGAATGTCCATTGTAGGCTTGCCAAACAGATGGCATAATAGGTCCAGTTGCAGACCCAGACGCCATGTTTGCTAAACAAGGTGAGGCCTCAACAGGAGGAGACATATTTGCCTGATCAAGAGTGGGGCAGTGTGAATTACTGTCACTTTGCACTTGGAGGCATTCTATAGAATTTTAGTAATCAAGAAAAGAGGACGAGAGCATAGACGAGTCCATGAGGTCACTGACAGACTAGAACATCCCACACTGACTTTGGAAGGATCAGGGTAAAACTGCTGTTGCAGTTTGTATTGGTCAGAGAATCAAGTGGATTGCAGGAAGGGTGGCCACAACAGTAGAAGATGAGTCATACCAATGCCTGATTGAGAAACCACTCATGAAACATTAGGCTGGACAAGCTGAGCCAGTCTGCTAGACAGCTGGCTTTACCTGGGATGTGCATTGCAGTTAGAAAGTGTCAAAAAATATTTCTCATTGCCACACTCTCATGGCTTCTCTGTAAAGAGGGTAAGATTTGGTTCCTCCATGTTTGCTGATGTACCATACCACTGACATGTTTACTGACTGTATGCACATACCTCCCTGAGGAAGGTAGTAGTAAAAGGACTGCTAATCTTCAAGACGTTAGTGTGAAGACTGGCCTGCAGATCTATCTATCCCTTCATCTTGCCTTGGAGCATACTTCCCTTATAATGCCCCCACCTTATAGAGGATGTGTCCATTGTTACTATCACCATCAATGACATAAGAAAGAGAAATGGTCATTCTATTAGAAATGTAGAGGATTCCAGCCACCAGCATAGCTGTAAGTGGGTGGAAATTGATTTTCTTATGAATAGTGGCTATTGTTTGTAAGTTTCAGTATGCATGTTATGTGTAGATGACAGTCTATAAAAACTATCTATTGAAAAGATTGTAGTTGGAAATTAGTGTCATTGACTGTGATATCTTAGGATAGGCAGAGCCAAAGCAAATAGTTTTTGTCAGTGATAATGGATTACATCGATGTAGTGGCTAGGATCCTATCATCTAGGAAGGGGTAGATGTGGATCCCTTTTAAATGCAGGTGGACTGCACTTGGTGAATACGCGGGGAGCTGTGGTAATGCTAAATGACAGGGTTCTGAACTGATAATGACTGGCTCTTTGATTCCTTGGTGCTTCTGATGTGGTGATAGCACTCTTAGAAGTCTGGCATACACATCCAGTTCCTTGCCTTTAAACAAGGCAGTATCACTTGCTCCGTGATAATCTTGAATTGATCTTTGTTATAAATTGATTTAGGTTGCTGAGATCTAGAAATGGCCTGATGTCTTTGTTTTTATTTGGACCCAAATACATTTTTGAATATACCCTGGACTGTGTCTGGTCTGGGTGGATGTCTTGCATGGCTCTTTATTTTAGAAAAGTAGCAATTTCTCTCTTTGCAACTCTGCTTTGGTAGGATGGTAGATTGGGAAGTGAAAGATTCTGATGACACAGGGGATAAGAAAAGGGTATTGTGTCCCCTTCAGATACAACTCTCTTCAACAAGTTAAACTTTGCAATGGCCATCCATGCATTTGAATGAACAGATAATTGGCCCCCAACTGCCTCCAAATGTGAGCTGTTGGGCAAACCTTGGGGACTTAGGAATGACTGGCTTTCTCAAAGAGTTCTAAGCTTGTTTTGCTATCTTTCTTTGAAAGTGGTTTATGTGAATGATGTAATTTAATGCCTTCAGGGCAAATGTGCTCCAGACATAGGTACACTTCCCCTTGATATCCATTACTAGAGATTCCTCAGTTGGTAGATAAACAACTGATGTATCCTGTGACAGCTCTATCTCTGCTGATGGCTGCCTGCTGCAGTGATGGAGTCTACTAGAAGGTCAGGAGAATGAAGGATTTTAATGGGCTTTCTGAGAACTACATCTGTGGAGTCTTGCTCTCCTAGTGACCAAATCAGACAGTTGACAGGACATACCACCCAGGAAGTAGTTTGTGCAATCTAGAAAGCCTCAAATAGTGCTTCCTTATCCTGAGTGAGATGGTCAGTGGGTCAAGATCCCCTCTTGTTCAACAATGCAAGGATTTTGCCAAAATTTGACATATTCTGGAAGTGATGTGGGGATCCCTCTCTATCATCATAATCTAGGTATGAGATAAGAGACTCTATGGGGGAGTCAATGTGCCTGCTTCTGCACATTCCTTTCCTGGGAAAAAACAGTGGGGACCCATCCAAATCTCTGGAGGTCTGTGTCTGAACCTGTGGAGGAGGCTCTTTGTAGCTTTTAAGTCTATTCTGCCTATGGAATAAATTACAAGAGGGCTGAAGCTTTAACTGAAAGGTGTCAAGGGCTCTATCCAATGTCAATGAAGCTTCAGTAGTCTTCTTAGATGAGGAGGCGATCATCCTCTTAAAGACCTCAAAGCCAATCCAGAGTCCATCAGCATTGGCAACCCTCAGATCTGTTTTGGGCCCCACAGAAGTAGACATCAATGGTCCCAAAGATGGAAGCACCAACAATGAAAACCAAGACATCTCTGAGATACAGTTGAGAACCACCACTTCAAATGCTTAAGACTGTGACACTGAGAATGGCACAAAGTGAATTTGAAACAAGGATTGTGCAGAAGGCCCAGCATCATGTGCTCATTTCAGAGACTCCATTGATACGGAAGGTCTTGTTGGGTACAAGACACTTGGTATTGGGCTTCTGACCTTATCAGTACCGAGTTGACCGGCTATTGGCATGATATCTATTTTGAATATGTGGGTGCAGGAACTATGAATGGGGAAGGAGCTAATAAATGAAAATGCAGATCAGTACAATCTGCCCTTAAAACAAAGTAGGATAGGATGATTCTCATCTCAATCTGTGCCTTCAAAATACTCTTGTCCTGTTATTCAGCCTGTTTCAGATGCACTAAAGAAAGACCTAGTAGACCTAGGGTAGCATGTCTACAGAGTGTGGTAAGATAACCTGGACAGCTGCGTGCCTGTTTTGTTTGTCTGTTTGCCTCTTTCTCTCTCTCTCTCTCTCTCTCTCTCTCTGTCTCTTGAACTCTGAAAACTGCCTGTTCATATTCTTAGGGAACTTATCAGAAATAATAATCTGCTCACTGTGGGTGAAACCCAGAACAGGCAAAACAGAATTCATCTGTATGGGTGGTGAATAAAGAGGGTCCAGCCTGGAGACTTTCGGTGCTGATATGGCATTAGTTCATTTAACTTTCATTTTTTGGCTTCTTTGTCCTTCTCTTTTTATGTTCATAGGTTCATACTAGGCTATCTGCTATATAGCCATTTTAAATTTATTTTGCTATGCCCTTTTTCGAGGTTAGTATACTATGCCTCTGTCTAACAGTGACACAGAAGTGATACCAGGGGTAAACCTACGATCTCCCATCCACTCATCAAGATTCCTCTTGAAGAGAGTCAATGAGGGACTCTGCCTAACCTGGACTGGGATTTTATTCCAGAGTGAAGGGAGCCTCTGGGTTATGAATCTGTCCCTACAGCATGTCCTATTTATTTCAATGCTGAGGTTCAAGTCTCTCGAGCGCGTAGCTTGATGGGATTTGGATTTTTTGAGGTGCAGCATGTCCATTAATTCCGGGTTGGAAATGGCTTTATACATCAGGCACAGCTTGCCTCTTTACAGGCGGTATGCCACTGAGTAGAGCTGGAGTTTCTTTAACCGGGCAGCATATGGCATCTGTTTGAGCCCTTTGATCCTCTTGGTGAGGTACTTTTGGGGTCTTTCCAGTTGCTGCAGGTGTCTGGTAAGGTACATCCCAAAAGGGGCATTGTACTCAATTATGGGCCTGATGAGGGATGAGTAAAGAGGCACGATGACCTCCCTGATCTAGATGTGAATCCCTTCATGATTAGGTGGGCTATATAAAATGTTTTTCTAACCACTTTGGCCACGTGGTTGTCAAATGAGAGATTGCTATCAACTTGGGTCCCCAGGTCTCTAATTACTTCTTCTGTACTTAATGGATTACCACCTATGTAGTAATTTGTGGGCACTTTGTTTTTGCCAAAGGGGATGACTATACACTTTTTGGCATTTAGCTTGAGGCCATGGCTCTGGCACCAGTTGTCTGTTTCTATGAGGCTCATTTGGAGGATGCTTGTGTCAGCTGGAGAGTCGATTATGGTACCCAGTTTGCAGTCATCTGCGAACTTGGTCAGCCACAGACCTTCTGTATTGGCCTGTACCTCCGAGAAATATATACCAAACAAGAGAGGTCCCAGGACTGAGCCTTGTGGGACACCACTTGTAACTGGTTTGGAGTCTGACATGGCTCCAGCAATTCTAACCATGTGGGTTCTGTCCTTGAGCCAGTTGGCAATCCATCTAGTGACATAGGGGTTTATATTTAAGCTGGTGAGCTTATCTATAATGCCCAAGTGGGGTATTGTATTGAAGGCTTTTGCGAGGACCAGGTAGGCTGTGTGGACCACCTTCCCCTTGTCAATGCCCTTGGTGACTGTTTCAAAGAAATCAACCAGGTTTAAGAGGCAGGATCTGCCCTTAACAAAGCTGAACTGGGTAGGATCCGGTGTCTGTTGGTCCCCAATATCTTTATTTATGAGGTCCATGATGATCCTTTCCATAGCTTTGCAGACCAAGCTAGTCAGGCTTATGGGGCAATAGTTTCCAGGATCCGTTGAGGCACCACCTTTATGGAGAGGGACCACTGTTGCTGTACGCCACTCTTTGGGCACATATCCTGTAGTAAGGCTGAGATTGAACAGTAGTTTTATGTTTGGGTTTAGCTCTTCTTGAAGTTCATGTAGGATGCAACCCGGGACACCATCTGGTCCCATTGATACTGTGTTTTTTGCTTTGGAGAGGGTGGCTCTTACCTGAGCATCTGAGGTGTCAGGGGGGGCAGCACTCTGCCGGGATAGATATTTGCCCTTTTGGTGGGGATGGGGGGGGGGTTTGCGCTGAACCTGTCAGCTAGGATGTTGGCAATGTCTGTGGGTTCAGTGTATTTTTTGTCATTTTGGACTAATTCTGAGCATATCTGGGAATTACCACCCAGGTTCCTAACATAAATAAAGAAAGCCTTGTGATTATCCTTAGTGTCCTGTGCAATTTTTCTCTCGAAGCTGGCCTTAGACAATTTTATGAGTGCCCGTAGTTTTTTGCTAATACTGATCAGTGATGCCTTCCCTTTTTGGGATTTTGCTCTATCATTTAGTAGCTTCCTCCTTCTATTGTATAGTTTGTTTATGGCTGGGGTCCACCAGACAGGACGTCTGCCTTTGGAGGATTGGGTCTTGGTTTTATTTGGGATCGCATGATCCATGCATTCCTGAAGGTGTTCATAGAATGCGTTTATAAAGGATTCTGTGGTCTGGGCCGTATTTTCCACAGGCCCGGGGGCTTTGAAGGATTCCACCTCAGTTTTGAGGAGTGTGAAATTTGCTTTAGAGAAGTTTTTCACTGTGGTTTTCTGGGCAGGGGGTGGGTCGGGATGTGAATATCCAGTGAGATTAGTTTATGGTCTGATCTTACCAGTGAGGGATACACTTCTGGTCTGGAGCATAGAGTCCCCATGTTGGTGATGATCAGGTCCAGTATGTTTTCCCCTCTTGTGGGAGTGGTAACAAGTTGTTCCATAGCATTTGAGTGTATAAATTCTAGGAACCTTTGGGCTAGGGTGTTGGAGCTAGAGTAATGCTCCCAGTCTATGTTTGGGTAGTTGAAGTCACCCAATATAATGGTGTTTGGAGAGACCTTCATATTTTCCAGTGTTCTCAGGAAGGCCGAGTGGGGTTCCTGGGTTTGGGAGGGTGGCCTGTAACAGGCTATAAACTGGAAGGCAGTTTTACCCACTGTTAGTTGCACATGGATAGTCTCTGATGCTTCGTGCTTTGTCACCAACCTGGAGGTGTGGGTATCTTTGATGAATATCGATACGCCCCCCTCCTTTTGTGGTTCGGTCCAAGTTTTGGGGCCGAAAGCATGGTATGAGGTATAACCTGGTAGTGCTGGGGTGCTCTCGGGAGCCCTGAACCAGGTTTCTGTTACTGCACAGATATCGATGTTCTCCATGCTAAGGAGAGTTTTGAGTGCATGCATCTTGAGGTTTAGACTTCTGGCATTGAGTAGCATTACTCTTAGTTTCTTATCCCTTGTGATACCTATGGAGGTGGGTTTGTCTTTTAAGCCTTGCCTAAAAAAGGCACTATGGGGGTAGCAAGAGCCTTTGCCAATATCTGAAAGTCCAGGGGTGACAGGTGCAAGCCATCCCTAGCGAAGCATCATGGCTTGTCGAGCATATCATCCCAAGCTGACAGGCATTGGATCCCCTTTGAATGACACCAGAACTTAAGCCAATTGTTGAAATTGATCATCTTGTCTTCATATTGTGGCATCATTCTTGGTGAGGGTAAGATGCTACTCAAGGTCAGGGTCATACCGGCCTGGGCTACATGCTCAAAGAGCTCCTCTATGTCTCTTTTCATGTAGTCCAGGGAGGTACATCTCAGGTCATTCACACCAGCATGGACAATGACTGAGTCATATTTTACTTGCCTTGGAGTGACCTGAGTGCTTGTGTTATGTGGCGGATCCTAGTTCCCGACAGGCTGCTCACCGTGACCCTCTCCTTGTTCAGCCTGGTGAGCGGGACGTCAGTGTGCCTGATGATAGAGTCACCTATTACAAGTGTATCAGGTGTGTTGTTTAGTCTTAAGGGCTGTGACTGTTCGGCACACTGGCTTTGTGAGATATGTGTTGCACGTGTTTTGTTTTGGGGTAGCGGTTGCTTGGGTGTCTGCTTTGAAGGTCTCTGCTGCTTAGGCAGATCTTTATTTAGAGCCTCCGAGTATGTTTTTGTGATTATGTATTTGGTTTGCTGTCGTGGTAGGTCTATGTGAGACTGGAATTGTAGTGAGTGTGGTTTCCTTCTCCTCCTGACTGGTTATGCCAGTACTGAGTTGAGAGAGCTTAGCCTCCAGTTTGGCTATATGGTTGCATCTCTCACATGTGTTGGAATTTGTTGGGAGGAGGAGAGGGTTGTCTGTGTACATGAGGCAGTTGTAACATTGCCTCAAGATTCCCAGATTCACCAGCTTGACCGGAGAGGAGATTGACAACTGACCTTTGGACATGCTAGAATAATATTGGGAATTCCTTAATAATTGAAAACAAGGGCCAGTGGGGAGTGAGGGTGTAGTGCTTTTAATTTTTAGTGCTGACTTATATAATTGCTTTAGTGAGCAAGTGCCAGGTAACTTAAGTGCAATGTGTTACAGGTAACTTAAATGCAAAAATGACAAACAGTAACTTTCTTTCAAGTGAAACAAGGAAATAAGTACAGTAAGCAATGCAGATATCACTAGTGATCCACAGAAGCACTGAGAAGCCGCATATTAGGTGGAATTAGTGTTCCAGGGAAATAACAAGCAAACAAACAACAAGCATATAAACAAGAAGAACTGTGTATGCACACAGACCCTTATGTACAGGCTGTACTGTATACCCCTAATCTATGCTACAGCAAACAAGGTGAAATACCAATTTCAGTAAGACACAGTTCAAATATTCAGGCACATGATAAACATTTATATAAATTCCCAGCTCAGAAGGGCAGAGTCCAGGCTAATAAAATCATTAATTCCTGGAGGTGTTGAATTGTGTGATAGAGGAGGTGATTGGAAGACATATTTAGCATGGGTTGAAAATAAATGGCCTGAAGCCCAAGTGCTTAAACCAGAACTAATACACTTTAAGCATAACAGACACTGGGCTGTCAATCAGCAGTTCCCAACGTAGAACGATGAAAGCTATCATGTCCTCCCACACTTAGATTGCATGCCACAAACCTTCCTAATGTAAAACAACTGGTCTGAAGCCCAAGTGCTTAATCCAAAAGACTTAGAATGATAGCTACACTTTAATCAAGTTACTACCAAGCAGTAATAAATACAATTGAATACTTTATAAATGCCTTTATTATATAAGTTACACAAACAAAGCTAGATTCAACAGGCCTGGATCTAGTCTATGCTACAGCAAACAAAGTATACCAATTTCAGTAAGATACAGTTCAAATATTCAGGCACTATAAACCTTTAACCAGAAATTCCCAGCTCAGAAGGGCAGAGTCCAGCCTCTTCTCCCACAAGAGTGCAGACCACGAACCTTCTTAATGTAAAATAACTGGCCTGAAAGCCCAAATGCTTAAACCAGAACTAATACACTTTAAGAATAACAGACACTGGGCTCTCAATCATCAGTTCCCAACCTAGAAGGATGTAAGCTACCTGGTCTGCCACTACAGTGCAGACCACAAACCCTCTCAGTGCAAAACAACTGGTCCGAAGCCCAAGTGTTTAAAACCAAAACGCTTAGAATGAGTTATACCAAGCAGTAATAAATACAATTGAGTACTTTTAAGATGATGCAAAAGTAAAATAAAGTAGGTAGAAACACAAGTACAGTAAAAGCAGATGATTTTTTTTTCTGAACAAGTGCTGAGATCAAAGAAACAGATTTGAGTGCTGAAACTAGAAAACTGGCTAGTTATAAGAAAAAAAAACTAAGCTAGAAGTCTTCCCTCCAACACAGAAGGGCTTGGGGGCTCAGAAGCCTACAAATAGTCTATACCACTTAACAGGAAAGGCAGGAAACAAGCTTAATTTTTTTTCTGTTTCCCAGATGCTCTCTTTGTACACAGTAGGAGTGCCTGAAATCAGAATATGATCTCACTGCACTCAGTTGAGTGAGCAAATGAGATGGGCCCAGAAGGAGTATCCAAACACAAATTTTCAAGAGGTGGACAGTTTCAAGGCCACCAAGATTAACACCAAAACAAAAACAGGGAGGGTGGATGGGACTAATTGAAGAGCAGAGTCAAAACTTCCAGTTCAGTTAATATTCCTGCAACACAGTTAAAATCAATTTAAATACTGTATTTTTTGAAAAAAAAGTGCAGATAAAGGTACTTAAATTCTCTTATACATCCAGTTGAATACAGCAAGTTCTTAGCCAGCCAAAGCTGAGGTTTTAAGCAGAAAATATTTTACACTGTACCACTTAAATAGGCAAGGACAGGAAATCAAAGAATGTGGCTACCCCACACCTGTAATTACTAGCAAATAACAAAATTCAGCAAACACTAACTAACTTCCAGTTCAGTTAATATTCCTGCAACACAGTTAAAATCAATTTAAATACTGTATTTTTTAAAAAAAGTGCAGATAAAGGTACTTAAATTCTCTTATACGTCCAGTTGAATACAGCAAGTTCTTAGCCGGCCAAAGCTGAGGTTTTAAGCAGAAAATATTTCACACTGTACCACTTAAATAGGCAAGGACAGGAAATCAAAGAATGTGGCTACCCCCACACCTGTAATTACTAGCAAATAACAAAATTCAGCAAACAATGACTAACTTCCAGTTCAGTTAATATTCCTGCAACACAGTTAAAATCAATTTAAATACTGTATTTTTTGAAAAAAAGTGCAGATAAAGGTACTTAAATTCTCTTATACGTCCAGTTGAATACAGCAAGTTCTTAGCCGGCCAAAGCTAAGGTTTTTAAGCAGAAAATATTTCACACTGTACCACTTAAATAGGCAAGGACAGGAAGTCAAAGAATGTGGCTACCCCACACCTGTAATTACTAGCAAATAACAAAATTCAGCAAACACTGACTAACTTCCAGTTCAGTTAATATTCCTGCAACACAGTTAAAATCAATTTAAATACTGTATTTTTTTGAAAAAAAAATGTGCAGATAAAGGTACTTAAATTCTCTTATACGTCCAGTTGAATACAGCAAGTTCTTAGCCAGCCAAAGCTGAGGTTTTAAGCAGAAAATATTTCACACTGTACCACTTAAATAGGCAAGGACAGGAAATCAAAGAATGTGGCTACCCCACACCTGTAATTACTAGCAAATAACAAAATTCAGCAAACAATGACTAACTTCCAGTTCAGTTAATATTCCTGCAACACAGTTAAAATCAATTTAAATACTGTATTTTTTGAAAAAAAAGTGCAGATACATAAATTCTCTTATACGTCCAGTTGAATACAGCTAGTTCTTAGCCGGCCAAAGCTGAAGTTTTAAGCAGAAAATATTTCACACTGTACCACTTAAATAGGCAAGGACAGGAAATCAAAGAATGTGGCTACCCCACACCTGTAATTACTAGCAAATAACAAAATTCAGCAAACACTGACTAACTTCCAGTTCAGTTAATATTCCTGCAACACAGTTAAAATCAATTTAAATACTGTATTTTTTGAAAAAAAAAGTGCAGATAAAGGTACTTAAATTCTCTTATATGTCCAGTTGAATACAGCAAGTTCTTAGTCGGCCAAAGCTGAGGTTTTTAAGCAGAAAATATTTCACACTGTACCACTTAAATAGGCAAGGACAGGAAATCAAAGAATGTGGCTACCCCACACCTGTAATTACTAGCAAATAACAAAATTCAGCAAACAATGACTAACTTCCAGTTCAGTTAATATTCCTGCAACACAGTTAAAATCAATTTAAATACTGTATTTTTTGAAAAAAAGTGCAGATAAAGGTACTTAAATTCTCTTATACTTCCAGTTGAATACAGCAAGTTCTTAGCCGGCCAAACCTGAGGTTTTTAAGCAGAAAATATTTCACACTGTACCACTTAAATAGGCAAGGACAGGAAATCAAAGAATGTGGCTACCCCCACACCTGTAATTAGTAGCAAATAACAAAATTCAGCAAACATTGACTAACTTCCAGTTCAGTTAATATTCCTGCCTTTTATCTTTCTGGTATCTCTTTGACACTTCCCAATTAGTTTTCCTTCAGACTTTCTTCAGGGAAATTGCCTTTCAATATTACTTTTTCCTTCAGCTAAAGAGTTGCAGCCCCAGACACACCAAAAAAAAAAAAAATAAATTCATGGATGTTCTTGGGCAGAATTTTGTGGCCACACTTGGCATACTTCTTGAAGCCATTCTCCAATATAAATGGTTAAAAATTACAGCTTACTGATTTAGAACCAAAATATCATACAGGCTACTAAACAACAAAAAAGGTGCATAGTTTTACAAATACCACTTTATGCTATTTACAAGACAGCTCAATGAATTATAATAACGTCAGCAGAATATCCACATTAGGAGACTTAATGTAGTGACTATATTTAGCATTGTTCACTGCTCCTTATATAGCATCTTCTATATTAAACTCTGAATAAATTCAGGTTGAGGAGCCATATCTGTAAACAAAAGCCAATACTTTTACTGAAAACCAATGATATTTCGGATCCTGCAACCAAGAAACACTCACACTGTTTAAGTACTTTTTCAAGTGAAGTTCATTTACATTATGAAGCATCGGAGAAGGTGCTCAGTTGCTATAAGTCCAAAGAGCTTACTCCTTTATGGGCTATTGAGTCAAAGGACCAATAATCACAGTGATCCACATAATGATAGAGTTAAACCCTTTGCAAGCACAACCTTAATGAGTGGATGAAAACCCCAAATTTGTCCCCAGAGTTTTACCCGTGTCCCTCATTGACAGGGGTGACAGGTGCTAACTGAGGTTTCCTTTTGAGATAAACTCTTGGATATGCTTGTAAGGGCCAAGGCTATTAGCCTAATAACACCTATGATCTCATGATCCTATGAACTCTTTTCATATTTCCAAGCCTTTTTATTATATCCATTGTTCTTTGGTAGGCTTACACTGTGATTATTATGCATCATCCTGGATGGTGAACTATACACTGCAACATCATACATCCACTTACATATAACTACAATGTATCATGTTTTTGAAGTCTTGGTTATGGCTTCACAAAATTTTGACTACCTTTATCATGGTGACAACAACTTATAAAACCTCCACATACTGGCTATTTCAGACATGTTACAGCAATTTTTATGTATGCCCTAGAAAGCATGAGCACTCTAATTCTATTACTTGGCACTGAGAAGAGGGGCTATAATCTCCTGTATTTTCTTAATTTGCATACTCAATGCAAAAAAAAAATTTCTTAAAATGGTGGCCATTTTCCCTATGCAAGAATGAGAGACTGGCTTGCCCAGAGCATATAAATCTGGCCCATTGTGTGTTTGCCATCCCTGTAAAGCCTTAGTCAAGAGATGCACAAATGTGCTCACCACTAAATGGTTAAACAAGGACATATAATACCATTTCTGTATGACCTACTGAAATAAAAACAAATGCTAAATTTTAGCCCTTTGAAACTTAACTCAGCAAGGCCACTCATCTCCTGCCTAGATGTTCAGCTTCCTTAAAATTTACACCTTTTTTTTCATTTCTGCTATAGTGGCAAATAATCAAATATTTTAATAATGTTTTACCCTTAGAAACCCAACTTCCTTATGACCATTACTTCAAGTTCTTTTACTGTATGAACTACTGTTTCAGCATTCTATACAATTACTTAAAGAAATAAAATTAGAGCACAGCTTATCTTACATCTAAGGAGTCATATATCCTTTCATATTTATTACAGAGGTATTTAAATAAAAATACCTTTCCTATTGTGTTCATATCTTTCTTTGCTTTAAGGCTATCATTAGTGACACTGTATTCACTGAGGCATTTACTTATTTTATATTATGTTGACCAGGTTAGTCTCAACAGGCCAATAGCCTATTTTCAGAAGAGATCTGAAGAGGTATTCATACTGGCCAGAGGATATGTGACCAGTGTACCAAGGAAATTCCCCAAATTATTTCAGTAAGTGCCAGGGTATCTTTTGCATCCACCTGAGTTACCCTAGTTGCGCATTTTGCAATATACGTTGTCACAGCAGTGAGTTCTGACTTCAGGAATAGCATGACCTACCAATGGCAAAGATAATCTAAAGGAATCCTAATGAAAATATAAAATGAATTTAAGAAGATTTACATATAACTAAGCACCATGAAGGCTTGCACATATTGCATATCCTACAGTCAGCATATCTAATATACAGCTTCCCTTCCCCAAATATTTTAACTACTTCCCAATGGAGCCCTGAATAACATAGTTCAAGCATAATTACAACAAGAATGTTGTATTGTAGCATGCAGTGATATTTCTTCATGTGTGATATTCTTTAGAAATAATTTTTGTTGCAACAAAGTGCAGCAGAATGGAACATCTGAAATAACAACAAAAAAAGTCCAGCATAAGTCAAATGTTTTTTAGCATGAAGACTTGAGGAGATTGTAGTCTAGTTAAGTATTCTCACTACTGCGAGTAAAACCAGAAGTGTAGTTTCATACAGAGCCGGTAAAAGGAGACACCTGCTTTCACAAATGATGATGCTTTCCATCAATGTCTTGCAATATTTCTGTGTTTGTAATTACTATCAGCGTGTTACATGCAGTGCTTGCTCGACTCTGACAGGCAGCACACTGATCCTTCAATGACTCAGATGTTATCACCTCACATCGTGCTTTTGTCACAGTTTAGCAAGCGGCCACTGAAGTATTCTTCTACCATAATCTTAAGCCTCAAAGTCAATTTAAAAATAAGGGCTTCTAAGCTCTTTATTAACTATATTTATATAAAACTAAACCAAACAAAAATGCAGATTTAAGTTAAGTGAAGAACATTTGAGTCAGGGCAAATGCCTGTACCTTGATTTGAACAAATGTTCATGTCACGTTTTACTGAACGCTTATAAAAAAATAGCCTCAATCATATGCTCAACAATAAATGTTTTAAAATCAATGTCTTTTTAACATTAATTAAATTTTTGACCTGCAACTGTATTTATAGGTTTAAGCTTGCAAATTTTATTCTTATGATAAAAAGGATCACTTCTGTATGTATTTTATCAGGCTGAAGATGCACATTTCCAAGTTAAAAAGCATAGTGATTTTTTAACAGTTGCAAAAAGAAGACTGATGCTTATTCTTTTGCTTACATTAGAAAATATCAGAAAATATGTTATGGGAAAGTTGTCATCTGTATGCATGGAAAAGAAATCACTGATACATGGCTTCTTTCACTATTTAACACTAAATGCATTAATAAGTTGTAATCCAAATCAAAAATATCCAAAGGGAACCAAGCAGTGCAGAAATATCTATTTAATTAGCACTTTCAACCAAAGTCTCAGAATAAAAAAAATCCTTTCCATCTACAATTAAATATCCATTTGAATTAATAATATCCAATGAAAGCCTTCATAAAAATTTGAGGAAATATCTTAAAATTCATACATCACCCTGCACAGGTAACATTTATAAAAGCATTTATAAAAAAAAATAATAATAAAAAAAACATTTAATACATATGGTTTCATTTAAACCAGGCTTTTTATCAGCCTGCAATCTTAATTGACATAGGGTCTCCCTTTTTAACACAGATTTCTTGTAATCACCCCCACGCTAATTTTTAGCCACTGTTTCTAATACAGTTCCCTGAATTTTGTTATGAAGATTTCCATTGGATGTTACTAACTGAAATGGACATTTAAGTGTGGATGGAAAGGATGTTTTTTATTTTGATGAAGACTTTGGTCAAAAGCATTAAATAAATATATATGTCTTCACCACTTTATTGTCTTTGTATGCTTTTGGTTTGCATTAACAAGCTCTACATGTTACTCCAGTCCTGTACATAAGGATTGGGTGTTGTGCAGGAGATCAAGTCCCAAGCACTTGAAAACCATTGTTTCAAAGCCAGGGCCTCAAGTGCCTTGTAACTCATGTGGGCTTTTGCTTGTGCTCAGACTTTAAATATGAGTTCAGACAAAGCAGCTATGGGGAAGGAGTGAACAGGGATTTAGGATTAGATAGCAGGAGAGGAGTTTAGGATTAGGGAGCAGGAGACAGGTTTAGGATTAGGGATTGGGGGAAGTTTTAGGGTAAGGGAGAAAAGAATCAGTTTACATCTATTTGGGAGTTTTATGGTTAAGGTAGGGATATGTAATTCATAGGAATGAATTTTGGGAGTGCTATGTAGAAATGTGAGATCAAACTATTGGGAGTTTGAGAACTTGCTTTTTCAAGCATATGACAGCAAGTAGGTGTGTTGGGAGCTACTAGCACAACAGCAGCTGTAGTAGAACCATAAATATCAGTACAAAATGGAACCAAAATCTGTTCCTTCAGCTCTGTTTCTCCAATTAACAACATATGTATATTCACCATCTTCTTTGGATACTAAGGGACAGGAAACTTCTCTCTGAGAAGAGTATAACATGGATGACAGAGCCGGTGCAGCTCAGTCCCACTATCATAACTGCCTGAATGTAACTCACTGACTGAAGTTTCATTTATTTGACATGCTACTTGAAGCAGGACTCTGTAAAGTTACATAAGCATACGCTACATTCCTGATCAAAACAGAATTGCAGTAATCATAAACTCAGGCTGGTGTCTTTCCTGTATCAATTACATTTTAAAAATAGCAGTTAAAACTCAACAAAAAATGTAGGCTTAACATGTTGCCTTGTCTTGGTTCCATTAAATACCCATTGAAGGCTTCACATGTGAATTATTTAATTCTAATGTCAATTCTTTAATTTAATTTAATTCTAGTGTCAATCCTTATTGATAGCTCCTTAGCAGAATATGTCCCAGAAATATGGAAAACCGCACACATTATTCCCTTACATAAAGGCAGAAATTCCACAGAGGTGACCAACTACAGACCAGTCGCTATTCTCTCCCCATTATCTAAACTCCTCGAAAGATGTATCCACTTCCAACTGATTTGTTATCTTACCTTCAACAACATGCTAACAACATGTCAACATGGTTTTAGGCTCCATCATAGTATCACAACTTCACTCCGCCGTTTCACCAATACTATCAACCAACTTAGAAACAATAGTAAAATAGTCTCTGCAGTCTTTCTAGACATGTCCAGGGTCTTTGATATGGTCTTCCATCCCAGACTATTAAATAAACTCTCCAAATTGAACCTCAGCCCCTCTGCACATCAGTGGTTCTAAAGCGATCTACAGAACCATCAACAATCTGTAAAATGGCTTAATGTCCTATCACCCCTTCTTCCCGTCACATTAGTACCTCAAGGCTCAGCTCTTGGTCATTACTCTTCACTGTTTTTACAAACAACCTCCATAGTGCTACCCCACTGGCTTCAACTATCCAATATGCAGATGACACAACACTTATATGTGCTGCTAATAACCTGCAACACCTCCATGATATAACCCCAAAATCTTTCTCAGATACCAAGCTATGGCTCTCTGATTATCAGCTCATACTCAACCCATTAAAACAAAACTCATGATCTTCCAGTCTACAAGATCCCCCACCCCCAGCACCTTCTATATTACAGCTAGGAATAATACTAAAATTAATGCCGATTCACAAACAAAACTACATGGTGTAATAATGGATAACCTAAGAGTTGACCTACATATAGCACAAACAATTAAGAAAGTTCACAAAAAACGGGTACTCTTTACAGAAATAAAAAGTATCTGACTAGTACCTCTAGGGTTTTCATTCCTAGAACCCATCTTCTATCAACACTTCTGTATGCTTCCCCAATTCTCACTAACCTTAAAAAGACAGATTTAACTAAACTTGAAACATGATGCAATAAAACAGCTAAATTTGCAACTGACTGCCCACATCATACCCACCACTGTCACTCCTTAAAAAAACTCTCCTGGTTACAACTCCTACAACTTCTATCCTATAACCAATTAACCTTAGTACACAAACTAGTATATCAACCTGAAAAAAACCCTGACCTTCTAACAATTCTCCAGCCCCAAACCACAAATCAAAGTCTTGGCTCAACAAATAAATCTCTACTATAAGTGTCCAAATCCACTAATACGGCAGGGGACTCATTACTTTCTCATTATGTAGCAACACGGTGGAATTCACTACCTCACAGCATCAGAACCAACACAAATACCAACCAGTTCAAAAAGATTCTTAAAAATTATTTTAATGACACCTGACTTTGCTCCTGTACTACTGCAGGCTAACTAGTTTTAATAGCTTCAGGTCATGCTTTTCCTTCTTCCCTGACCACCTCATAATCTATGCTCCCTCTCATATCTAGATAATCTCTAATCTCATCTTTTCTATCCAGTTTCCCCCCATAAACCCTTCCTCAGCTTGCTTTGAGAAACTACAATGCCTACACTACAATAAGGAATTATATCAGATGATTGTATAATACAAATGTCAGCTACAATAGCATAGAATGTAATTTCTGGTGTACTGTATGTGTTGTATATTTTTTGTATAATTTCCTGTATAAATTTTTGTATAATCTCTGTATGTAGAGGTTTTCTCCCTGGGCCTCTGCTGAAAATAGGTCTTATCCCAGTCAAACTTTCCCGGTAAACAAATGTAAAATAAAATAAATAATGTCTCTGATACTCATTCACTTCCATTAATAAACATTACTGTATGCTGTGATCAATTGACCTTAATCACATCTTACTTTTAAATTCCATTTCCTAAAGTCCATATAAGAATCTAATTTTGTGGATAGATGAGATAAGAGGATGTTAATAAGATTAATGTCCCTTTCAGAAGTATCCAGACTAACTTTGCACATGTTCCTGTCACTTAACTAAGCAGAGGCTTATGAATCTACTCATGAATATCAGAATGGGGGCACCAAAAGTTATTAATGTTGCTATTATATGTCATCAAGTGCTCTTAATAACTGCATAGATTTTCCTATATTTGCATTATTCACATATATCTGTTTTGACTGCATGCTTTGAAACTAATTGTACTTTTGTTGTATTCTGAAGCTTTTATTTCCTGGGGCTACATAGACAATAAACATTCTCAATTATCAGAAGTAATTAATTATTTCTTAAATAAAGTAAGTTCTGCTTTACTTTTCATTATTTTATCTTAAATGAATATTGGCTTCAGATCATGAAGGCCACACCAGGGTACAAGTCCCCTTGTGTGTGTTTGTTTGTCTTTTGGCTTTTCCCGGTTAGGGGTCGCCACAGCGAAACTCCGGTCCGCTAATGATTGGCAGCAGATTTTCACGAATGATGAGGTGCCAGCTCGACGTTCAACCTTCAATGAAGGCACGCCCATTTATGCATGTCTTTCGAATGCCCACCCAACCGTGGGGAGGACATGCAGACTCTACACAGAAGGCACCCCCTGTATTCCAGCCGAGAATCGAACGGGAGAACCTCTTGCTATGAGGCAACAACCCTGTGATTGCCTAAAAAAAAATGCCAGAAATAACCTTTAAATAAGTAACTGTCTGGGCACCACAAGTTTATTTGTCTACCTATGGTTAGGTTATGGAAGAAAAAGTTCCATAGACCAACTAATTTACTCACTTATCATATAACCAAATAGAACTTGCAGTAAACATTTGGTATACCCATTCAGTAATAGATGAATTATAATTCTGAGGAATGAGAAAAACATAAATAACTCATATTTAAATCATTTTAATTTAGTTATTTTTACCTAGGTAAGTGAACTGCTCTATTGTAGGCCCTATTTGTCTATGATCGAGGTCTCAGTAGGAAGGATCATATCAGTGCATATGGTCATTTTAGAGTAACTATTCAACTAGAGTGGATTTTTGGAAAAAAGTAACAAAGAAGTGTTATCCGACTAGTGGATTAAGATGGAATTTTCAAGTGTCAGTTGCCTGAGATTCAGTATACCAAACATTGGAGTTCCACTAGAGAAAATCACTGTTGGCAACTTATGCTGCCAGTGAAACCCTTATTGGGGTTATTTCCCCCTTCTTCAATTTGGCAGAACCATGGAGTTTGTATATATAACTTCAGGGAGTGGGAGGCATGGTGTAGGGGGCTTGTTCCCTACAAAAATACTTAAAAATTTGGTTTTAAAAAGAATACACCATACAAAGTTAATGTTCTTCTCAGAACTTACTTGGCTACATTACAAAAAAATGGGAGCAGCTACAAAGGGTATGCATATGTGTCACATGGAGCTGAAGTTTTAGAAGTAAATTACTCACATTTAAAACTTCATCTCTTAACTCTAATACTGGTGATATAGGCTGGCAATGTGGACAGTCTGGTACATCTCACCTACATGCATTGTAGGATTTGTCAAGGGCCAGAGGAGGTTGGCTAAGGTACACACAATGGATAGAGGGTAATCGGACTAAAGAAAAGCACTTTCATCTTCTGTGAAAACTTCATCTTATTAAGTTTTCACTAAAGACGAAAGTGCTTATCTTTATTCTTATTATCTGAGTTTTACAAGGTTTTAACTGCAGCTTGGATTTAGTTTTAATACGGAAGATTTTCACCGATTAAAGTGAGTTGTTATACTTTATGTGAGTTTAACATTCCCTGGGAATTTTTGTGCCTCTTTGGACTTTGTTGGTGTTTACTTTATGGAGTTTAAGTTTCTATTTGGGAGGCTGTAAAGCAGTCATGTACATCCAGTGCTCAGTTTTGCCCTGAAATCCAAAACCCTTTGGAATATAGGCACGATTACACTTAGAAAAAAATGTTAAGGTTCGCTACTGCTGTCATTATCCTGGATGTGCAACAGGCTTTGAATTAAGGTGCTGCTGCTGGACATTGAGCAAGTAGAAGCAGGGTGTCTAGACCCTGTTTGATGTTTCATGGACTACATGAAACAGAAAATGCAGAATGATCCAGGGTGGATCCAGGGAAACACTAGAGGAACTATGCAACCTCTATGACTTCTTCATCAGGCCCAAGGCACATTGTGGAGAACCCATCCCAGTGGAAACAAAGATATGTGTAGAATTACATATACTAGCTACTAGTACTTCCCAGAGACCCACAGGAGATTTATTAGGGGTGTCACAGGCATCAGCCTATTTTTAAATGCAATACTACAACATGCAAGTGATCACATCTGTTTCCTATGCACCCCAGAACAGAGAGCAATAACCATGAAGGAGTTTAATGCAATTACACACTTCCCAGAAGTTTTGGGGACCATACAGTGCAAACACATAGAAATAAAAGCACCACTCAGTGAACAGGGAAGGCAGTATATTAACAGGAAAGGATACCACTCTGTAAACTGTCAGGTTGTCTGTAATGCTCAAGGGATCATCTAAAATATGTGTGCAGGCAACCCAGGCAGTTTTCAAAACTCACACATATGGCACACCTGCAAGCTGTGCACAAGGTTTACTATGGGTGACTTTTCATGAGGGCATCAAGTAGGCGATGCAGGTCATGCACTTGAGCCCTGGCTCATATTACCCATGAGAAACCCACACAACCCCACTGAACAAGGATACAATGAGACCCATGATCAAAGTATGAATATCGTATAACATGTGTTTGGATTGCTCAGATCAAGGTTCCTTTGTCTAGACACATCAGGAAGTGCCCTGCAGTACAACCAAGGCATCTCCCCTCAAACACTCACAGTCTTTGTCATGCTACACAATGTAAATCTCAGGAAACATCTTCAATAAGGACAGCAAGTGGCAGGATCACAGTTTCAAGGACCACAGGTAGGGCCAGCAGTAGCAGCAGCAGATCCAGATGAAGAATCTATGGTAGAACCAAAAGCTGCACATGGTGCTGGCAGTCAGAGGCATGCATAGTATGCCTTGGGTCTGGCTAAGAGGCAATGGATAGCACACGCACTCAACTACCTGGGTCAAAGCCTAAGATCCCATGGACATACAAATATGAAAACAGATGCCTGTCAAACTCCTTAACCTTTACTTAACCATGTAATGGATGTGCCCTGATAGCATCCAACAGAGACAACCCCCAAGAATACAATTTGTATTTGCAATAAACAATTTTATATGATCAAGTACTCTTATATGTAAATATCTATATGCCCCTAAGCAGAGCTTTTGTCCAAGGTGTACAGTTATGTCAGTAATAGCTTATATGATGTTTGCAGTATACAGCTATGTGTTCTACGCAATACTGTGGATTAAGCATTGTACCTTACCACTGTATTTAAACTATGGAACAGGCCAATGATGTCATCATTTTCACAAGTATAGCAATAAGCAAGACTGGAATACCTACTGCTTCAATGGCATTCCTTGCAATAGTAATGGAAATATAATAAGGTTCAACAATTATATACCCAGTCATTCACAAATGAGTATGAAGGAGAAATCAAAACTTTTTCTTCTGCAATACATACACATAAAATAAGCCCATGAGTAATTAAACATTAGCTATCAACTCTGTACATCAGACATATATCCAAACCTAAGTCACAAAGACATCAGTCAAGGACAAGGCACAGTCATCATCATTTGCACAGGGTGTTTGGGGGGGGTGGCAGGAGGGTAAGGCTTTCACCAAAGAAGTGAGTGTGTGTGAATTAAAGTATATATTTGCCAGGGCCAGTAACAAGAGATGTATAGCACTCAGTATTGTTTTTAGATAGCTTGCATGTGTGTGAGGTGGTATGGTCAAGTTTTTTTTTTCAATGTGTACATGTGTGTGTGTGTGTGTGTGTGTGTGTGTGTGTGTGTGTGTGTGTGTGTGTGTGCGTGTGTGTGTGTGTGTGTGAGTGTGTGTGTGTGTGTGTGTGTGTCTGCATGAAGACAATCAAGCACTGTGCTAGCACTATATCTTGGCATCTTCAAGAGGCATGAGATGTGCTTGGCAGAGTAGTCAATTCAATGTTGTCACCCCCGACTATGAGAACTATCTCTACCAGGAGTTGTACTACTACTTCTACTGCCCTGACTAGACGTTGGATTGCTACCTGAATGTGAGCAATGTCTGGATGAGCTGTGATCATGACTCTGTCCAGAACTATGACCCATGGCATACCACATCTTGGTGTGACTCCGCAATCACTGATGGAGCAGTGAAAGTAGTGCCACTATGAGACTGGGATCTGCCATGGTTATGGCAGCTAATAACAGGTCAAAGTAGCAGCTCTCCAGCCATGTGGATGCCCATCCTCTCCCAGCAGACATTTCATCATAGACACTGCCCGATCGAGTGTGTCATTCATCCTGTCCAAGGAGTCACCTACATGGTTCAAAGAATACTGCACGTCTGAATGCACAGAGTTCAGTACTATCTCTTGTGATACCCTGGTGAAATATGGTTGTGCCTCCATTATGGCCTTACACATAATCTCATGGTACCTAATGAAACATCAGCATCAGGAGGAGAGTGGACAAAAGGCTTCCTCCGAGCACCTCTTCCAACCCTCTTGTGTGGCACCTTGGCCTCGCGATGGATATGGGTAGAATCAACCATCTCTGCAACAAGAGTAACGACACTACCCTGATCAACTGTGTCACCCTCAACCTGTCCTACATCAGAAGGCCCTGTGGCATGGGTATGTGTATGCATACTGACTGGTTAGATGGTTAGATGATGTGGGCACCACAATCTCTGTGCCAGACTGATCCTCCTCACCTCTTTATTTCTACCAACATCAGCATCACATGCTACTGATATTCTGACATCATGTGGTAGGAGATGCACAGTGTCACTGTTAGGATCACCTATGATAGTAAGCAATAAACACAACACAGAGAGAGAAATAGTGAATGAAACTGATCAAACCTTTATTATACAAAAGGCATGTTAAACTATAATAGATGCTAAAGCAATATAAACATTAGTCTCAGCTAGACCTAAATCTACCTTATATATACTGATAACAATAAAAATGGTGTGCTTACCATCTATGTGCAGGTGGTCTTGCAGACTGCAATTCAGATGTCCCTGTATGTAAGGAGGGGAGATGAAACAAGGTTGATAAGTATCACAATGCAAATGTGACAAGAAAGAAGGAACAACCACCTTTACATCTGCAGATTAAGAATCATCTTATACAAAAATCCACTGACCGGTTGAAACCTCCCCAAAACATCCTCTTCTATCTTTTGTGTACTGTGTCATCTAAACCACAATTACATCTGGCTCTTGATATATCAGACATGAAAGAGACACACATAAAATTATCTAGAATGGCAATTAAATTATTTTTATTCTTATTTTGCAAAACTGGAAGTTCTGCTTGAGACACTCTATATCTGTTGTCCACATCAGCACCAACATCGATGATTCTGTGTGACCTGTCTCCTGAGCTGTCTGGACTTCTGACAGTGGAAGGAGCTCATCTGCTTCAATTAGTGGTGGTTCAATAGGAGGACCACCCCCATAGCCATCTGGTCCTGGGCAACTGCAGCCACCCTATGGTGGGTAGAGGTGATAATATCACTTGCCTTCTCTCGTATCTGGGAGTAAGTGCCCTCTCATGACCCCTGACAGCACTGATATCCTCAGCCACCTGCCTCCATATCATGTCTTGGGCAGATTTGTCACCTCTACCTCTCTCTTTAAATAAAAGCTCAATGGTGATGGCAAGTCTTGATAGTGACCTAATTTTCTGCAACAGTGAGTGGTGGCTTTTGGATTACAAATGTCTTGGGTGCCATAGCCCTGTATAACATGGAACTGAAAATAGACAAAATAGACACATAAAGAAATGTATAATACACAGAGAAGATAGCTGTAAACTCAATTATGTATGAATGTATGCATCCTTCATGCACACAACAGTTGAACAGGTAATGCTCTCTGACTACACACAAATTAAGATAGCCCTGCCCTACAAAATTAATAACATTAACAACAATTCTAACAGTTCTGTAATTCAGACAACAGTTGTATAACTTTGTAATACATCACAGCATTAATAATACTAATTCACAATGTACAGGTAGAAAAGGACAAAACTTTTATAGTGGCATCTCCACTGGTGTGGAGGGTAGGCAGGTAGAGATCACAATATTAACACATTCTTTAGGCTACTCATATAAATCCACCTGACCTTTTTAAGAAGTTATACTACATTCTCCTGCAAAAAGAAAATGTTCAAATTCCAAGAAGATAAAATCTACAACATTATGTCAGGTAGCATTCTTTATAAGACTTTATAATGCAAATAACTGATATGCATGGAGTATGCCAACAGTACATGATAAAGAAAATGCAGGCACATAAATCAGTGCTGTATTGGGAATTGCAATCCATCATTAATGTTAAACTAAAAGCATTTTGTAAAAATAGCAACATAACTTGGGAAGAAAGCTGTTTAGGAAGTAGACAAATCTCTTCAAAGTGTATATAGCAGTCTCAACCTCGCTGGATCCAATATATACACTACAATACAAGTTCCTTAGCTACTCGATTACCTTTATATAGTGCAGTTTCAGCCCTCTGAGCTCTGTGAGTGTGAAATGAGATGTTACGTCATAAGCATTCTTGAATACCACAATCTGCACTAAGTGCAGGGAAAGTAAACATTTTTTAAGGAAGTAAATGATTTCATGCACTTGCCCAAGCACTGCAAGAAGAAGCATTGAGAACTGTTATCTGCAAATGGCTTGCAGGTGTCAATGATTAGTCTGACTGCAGGAACAATCAGTGTTTCACAGTCTCCCCTCATTGCTGTACACTTACTGGGGGTGTGCAAGGGAGAAGAGATTTACTATAAAGTCTGAAAGTACATTAAGTGACTTAGGAGAATAAAATTCCTAACATTCAAGTTCTGTTTTATGACCACAGTTCCTGCATCTTACTAAGAAATGTTGTGTATATTCAATGTAGTATATTACTCATTGATAAAGATACCATATAAAATAAAAATGAGATGGTATTGCTCTTAAGAAAGCATAGATAAGGGAGTGAGGCACCCTAGATAGAGGAATAAAGCTGTAGTATTAGCATTGATTGTTTACAGTTCTGTTTAAGTACATGGGTATCGTAACTGTTGACAATATACCACTCATCCAGACATGAAATGGGAAATAATAAAGGACAACTTTCAGAGCTTGTTTCTGTTGCACTTTCAATGCAATGTGGTACAATGTCACATTTTCAGTACATCTGATCCACTTTTTCTTCTTGATGGTATATATATATATGTGTCTGTGGCAAATATGGGAAATAATCACAAATGAGTGTTTGTAATACCCTGGTCTGATGGTTCAAATCCATACAGGTTACTGTTGTAATAAAGCTGACGAAACATCAGAAATGTACACTTAAAGTATTTGTTTAAAAATGTGTCCTTTTTTTCATTTATCATTTGCATGCCATTTGGCATTGCACTCTGTTGAATAGCAGCCATCAGTAGCAGTAAACACGATTCACTTCCTAAGATATAAATTGACAAATTTAATTTGGAATGCCATCAGAAGTGCAAAACAGACTGGCATTGGTGAGCTTTCCTCAGCACTCTGGACAGTACTGAGTGAAGAAATTCAAGCTGTCAACTACCTATCTGTATTGCATAAGGTGTAAATAAAGTGAAATTGGAGAAACAGTATAGGTGATACTGGGTTTGAAACCTGTTTGCAGACCATTTTACTGAGGGAAGTCATAATAAATATTGATACTCATATTAGTGGATGAATGTGTTGTGGTGCAAACTCAAGTAATTCAAGTATTGTTAGAGACGTGATATGGAGGAGATAAAATTTGAAACTTTGTAAGTTGTGATAAAACCAAATGAAGAACTGTCTTACATATGATGGATTACATCAATATATCTCTTTTTAATTTCTCCAAGTCTTTTGGGTTTCTGATACGATGATGGGAATGGACCCTGTTCCTAAGTCAAAGTATGATTTAATTTCATGAAATTAGTATCATTTCAATCTTTGATGTTAGCCAGAAGTGCTCTTCAGAACACCTGCAATGTGCTTTTGCAATTGATACAGTTATATATATATCAGTAAAATATCTAAATATGATTGCAAATTCTTTATTTTAAGACTCATTGCTACTACTACTGTTGGAACTATCTAGGTATCCTTCTTCCATATTGTCATTGTTTCTACCTGCAAATCCTGGCATTTTGTCTCTGTACAAAAGACACTGTAGTCACTGAGTGTAACAATTTCAATGATCAATGATACTGTTATCTTCTTTTCATGGACTACTATATCTGTTTTTCTCACATCTATTTTTGAACTGTTGGTAATGGGTGATCCCATGTGATATTAATTCATAATTTCCTATAATGGTTTATGGCTCATGTTTCCAATGTTTTTCAGCTACTTCAATATTATAATGTTTGTACAATCCCCAGTACAACAGTCTTGCCACATTATTATGCCATTCAGTATACAGTCCTTCTGCCATTAGTAAATCATAACCAACAAGAGGTGCAACTGTTTCCAGTTCTGTTTTACAAAACCTACGTTTGCCTGTTTTTCCCACATGTTCAATAGACGTTGTAAACCAATTTGTACGTAGTCTACTATTTTGTGCCACCAATATTAACCTTTCATCTATTGGTTTGAATTCACCTCTCCTTAACCATTCCTGTGTTCAATACTGATCAACATGAGGTTGCTCCAAAAGTTTTCTATACGTACAACTGTATTTATGCATTTTCCACATGTCTTACCTTCTCATCTGATCCTTTATCTCATATTCTTTCTTTTGTTTTTTTGGCACATTCAATTGCTGCCTGATTTTTATCTACTTCTGGTATCAGTTCCATTCCCACTTGACACCGATATGCTTCTGCTAAATTAAGCAGGAAAGACTTGTTCTCTTCACATTTCAAAACTTACTCTATATTTGGGTCTTGTGAGGTCAACAGATATGTATGCAGTCCCATGACTGCCAATTCTTTCTTTTACTTCTTCTATATACTTAGCATCTTTGTTATGTTCCACAGGATCTTCATAGATATGTCTCCAAAATGTATATATTTCTTCTTTCTTTGTTTTTGTGTTTCAATTCCTTTTGCCTTGATTCTCAATTCCTTATAAAACATTTTTGGGTCATCAATAAATTGCTTATTTTGTACTATTCCTTTATATTTATCTACATACCTTCTAAGTTTTTCTGCCTGTGCTGATATTTTTAGTTTATTTGTGATAGTGCATAATAGATCCTGATCTGTTCTGATACTGCACACTGCTTTTATAACGTCTATCATTCTGAGTATTTTTGTTGATCTGTTCCGTCTTCTATATTGTTCTAACAGTGACACTTATTGTCTTAATTGCTTTATATATTTTTTCTATTCAGTACTTCCATGATGGCATTTGGTTTCCCCCCTTTCTTTCCCTTACTGCCCTGTATTTTGTGGAAAGACTATTTGTTATTAATTTAGCAGCACAGTAATATATCCTATTTATTTCTGTTATACTGCACGAATCTCTATGGAGAGTCCTAATTACTGTGTTCATTTGTTTTATCAAACTTCTAACTTTTTGGGTTTCTGCAGTCTATTTCTTTCATTGATCTTAATATGTCTGTCCATCTCTATTAAATCAAGCAACTGTTCTCTTACTTCATTTTCTTCTAAATCGAGGGCACATTCTTCATTATCCATTTTTTTTCCTCAAGATGGCAGCACGCACATTTACAGCAACCCTATGTTCTACTTCTTGGTGCTTGTTTTCTGTATTTTTTGTGTTCGTATGTATGTCCTCTACTTTTAAGTTCAATTCAGGCTGATCTTAGATACAGTCAGCAAGATCCCTTGCATACCGAATTTCAGTGTCACCTGGCCATTGCAAGTGAATTCCCACACTCATATGACATACCAACGGAAATAGCAAGAACACCAGGCTCTTCTTGGGTCATTGTCAGCTCATGCAAGAGAAGAAGGTAGAGAAAACACAGGAAGCGAAAGTATGGATGCAGGTCCAGCTTACATGCTATGCTAAGGAAACATCCTCACAAACCACCACTTACCAGCATATTTTTTGCTAATGCCAGATCTATCGCAAACAAAATGGATGAACTTCAGCTATAGATTTCTGAGAACAAACTTGTAAGAGATTGTTGCATTTTATTATTGACAGAGACATGGCTACACTCGTGTGTACCAGATGCAGCCATTGAGCTGGCAGACCAAACAGCTTTTCAGTGGGACAGGAAAAAGGACTCAGTTAAGGGCAGTGGTGGGGGGCTTTGCATTTATGTAAATAACAGCTGGTGTATCAACGCCAACATTGCAGACAGTTACTGCTCTCCTGGTCTGGAGTATATAACAATCAAATGCAGGCTCTTTTATTTACCTTGGGAGCTCACTGCTGTTACAGTTACAGCTATTTATATTTCACCAGATGCTAATGCTTGCATAGCTCTAGGTCACGTGTTTGACATCATTAACTTGCAACAAAACATCCATCCTGAAGCTATTCATATCATAGTTGATGATTTCAATCAGACGAACTTAAAGTAATTTCTCCCAAAATGTCATCAACACATCAAATGTGCAACCAGGGAGGAAAATACACCAGATAAGGCCTACTCATATATCAAGGATGGCTATAGGGCAAAGCAGCTGCTTCATCTAGACCAGTCAGACCATTTGTCCATACTCTTGAATCCAGCATACATTCCTGTTAAGAGAAAAGATCAGAGTACTACAAAGATTATTAAAATATGGCCAGAAGGTGCACTGTCACAGATACAAGATTGCTTTGAAAGAACTAACTGGGATATTTTCGAGGATCAGGATCTAGAAGAGTACACATCAATGGTAATCTGCTATATAAAAACCTGTCTTTACAATATCACTGTCAGCAAGGACATGTGTGTGTATCCTAATCAGAAGCCCTGGATGATGAAGGAGGTCAGATCTCTTCTCAAGTACTGCAATACAGCTTTCAGGTCTGGCAACAGAGTCCTTTACAGCATGGCTACAGCCAATCTAAAGAAAGCCATCAGAGAGGCTAAAGTGACCTATAAAAGGAAGCCAGAGGACCACTTCACCAACAAGGACCCATGGTGACTATGTCAAGGTGTTCAGCACATCACCAATCATAAAACCAGTAACCATATGGCTGTTGATGGAGATACCTTTACAGCAGAGGAACTTAAGTATTTTTTTCACCCATTTTGAGGTGGAAACAGCAGAGACCATCATGCCTAGCCACCAGCAGATAGGTCACAGCAGTCTCATGTCATCTATACCAGCCTCCTACAACCACACCTTCACAGTACAAGAGCATGATGCAAGATGTGTGCTCAAAGCAGTCAGTCCTAGAAAGGCTGCTGGCCCTGATGGAGTGACAGGATGGGTGCTGAAAGACTATACATACCAGCAGTGTGTAGTCTTCACAAAGATCTTCAACCTGTGTCTTTCCAAGTCTACTATTCTATCTTGTCTGAAGTCAACTATGATCATTCCACTGCTAAACAAACCTGTCATCAGTAGTCTCAATGACTACTGTCTAGTGGCACTTTCTCCAGTCATCATGAAGTGTTTTGAACAACTGGTCCTTATACACATCAAGGACAGTCTCCCAGTTATCTCAAATACACATCAGTATGCTTACAGAGCAAATAAGTCTACAGAAGATACCATCTCCACTGCCTTACACACTGCACTTTGTCATCTTGAGAAGCAGGGAGCTATGTGAGGATGATCTTTGTAGGCTTTAGTTCAGCTTCTAACACAGTTATCCCACTCTATACTCTTTACACCCACGATTATGTCCCCTTTCATTCTACTAATACCATCATTAAGTTTCTGGATAACACCACAATGATTGGACTTATTTCAGGAGGAACCAAGCCAGCATATACAGATGAAATTCAAGCTGGCTGCATGGTGTACTGAGAAATACCTTGCCCTGAACTCTGCCAAAACAAAAGAACTCATAATGGATTTCTCGAAACACAATTCAGATCACAACCCAAGATACGTCAATGGAGACTGTGTGGAAAGGGCTTGTACCTTCAGGTTTCTAGGTATACATGTGGCAAAAGATCTCTCTTGGTCCATAAGCACCATAGAGGCAGTCAAAAAAGCCAAACAGAGACTCCATTTCCTCAGGATCCTCAGGAAATATAACCTGCTGGAGAAACTACTGGTGCCTTTTTACTGCTGTTTTATTGATAGTGTGCTGCCATACTGCATTTCCACGTGGTATGTCAGAAGCTCAACGGCAGACAGAAAAGCCCTTCAAAGGATCATTAACTCTACCCAGAAGATCATTGGCTGCTCACTGCCCTCTTTGGAGGAACTCTTCAGCTCTTGATGTCTCAGCAGAGCAACCAACATCCTGAATGACCCTTCTCGCCTTGGACATCACTTGATTGAGTTGCTGCCTTCTGGCAGATGGTTCAGGTCCATTCCATATGGGACAAACAGACTTAAGAACAGTTTCTGTCCCAGGGCCATATGTGACCTGAACAATGCTAAATACTCACACTGAGTACAGCTAATAGCCATTTGCACTATAAGGTATATAGGTTCATAGGTTCATAGGTAGGTACTAGGCAATCAGCTCGAGGGCATTTTAAGCCTAGCCAGAGTGTGCCGGCTTTCACCACCCCATTGATTAAGTAACTGATCCTCTGTCAAGCAGAACCAATGAAGTGATCCCAGGCGTGTATTTTCTGTTGCCCATCCACTCGTCAAGGTTTCTCTTGAAGAGTGTTAGTGAAAGGCTCTGCCTGATGTAATTTGGAATTTTGTTCCAAAGCATGGGGAGTCTCTGTGACAGGAATCTATCCCTCCAGCATGTTCTATTTATTGTTGTGGTGAGGTTTAGCTCACAAGAGTGTGTGGCTCGCAGTGAATTGGATTTCTTTAGGTGGAGCATGTCCATCAATTCTGAATTGGACATGGCTTTGTAAGTCAGGCAGAGATCACCTGTGAGTAAGCGATATGCCACTGAATACAGCCTGAGTTTTTTCAGTCGGGCTGCATAGGACATATGTTTGAGGCCAGTAATCCTCTTGGTGAGGTACTTTTGTGGTATTTCCAGCTGTTGGAAGTGTTTTGTGAGGTACATCCCAAATGGGGCATTGTACTCTATGATGGGTCTAATGAGTGACTAGTAGAGGGGCACTATAACCTCTTTATTTCTAGGTGCGAACCCTTTAGTAAATAGATGGGCCACATAGAAGGATTTCCTAACTACGTTGGCAATATGATTGTCAAAGGAGAGATTACTATCTACCTGGGTCCCCAGATCTCGTATTACCTCTTCTGTATTAAGGGGGCTGCCACCTATGTGGTAACTTGTGGGTGTTTTGTTTTTCCCAAATGGGATGACTATGCATTTTTTGGCATTTAGCTTGAGGCCATGACTTTGACACCAGGTGTCTGTCTCAGTAAGGCCCTTTTGGAGGATGTCCGTGTCAGCTGGAGAGTCAATTATGGCTCCCAGTTTGCAGTCATCGGCGAACGTGGTTAGCCATAGTCCTCCTGTGCTTGCCTGTACTTCTGAAAAGTATATGCTGAACAGTAGGGGTCCCAGGACCGAGCCTTGTGGGACACCACTTGTGACTGGTTTAGAGTTGGACCTGGAGCCCACTATTCTTACCGTGTGAGTTCTGTCTGTAAGCCAGTTGGCAACCCATCTCGTGATGTAGGGGTTTATGTTCAGGCTGGTGAGTTTTTCTGTAATACCCGAGTGGGGAATGGTGTCAAAAGCCTTGGCAAGGTCAAGATAGGCTGTGTGAACCACCTTTCCCTCGTCTATGGCCTTGGTGATTGTCTCGAAGAAGTCAACCAGGTTTAGTAGGCATGATCTGCCCTTAACAAAGCCGAACTGGGTCGGGTCAAGTGTTTGGAGGTTCCCAATGTTTTTGTTAATGATTTCCATGATGACGCGCTCCATAGCCTTGCAGACCAGGCTAGTCAGGCTTATGGGGCGATAGTTCCCATGGGCTGTTGTGGCCTCTCCTTTGTGGAGAGGAATAACTGTTGCTGTGCGCCATTCTATGGGCACATAGCCTGTGGAGAGGCTGAGGTTGAACAGCATGTTTAGGTGGGGGGTTAGTTCGTTCTGTAGTTCATGCAAGATGCAGCCTGGGACACCATCTGGTCCCATTGATGCTGTGTTTTTGGCTTTTGAAAGGGCTGTTTTCACCTGTGTGTCTGTGATTTTTGGGACACTACACTTTTCCGGTATTGTTGTGGGCCCTTTTGGAGGTGGGAGGGGGGTGAAGTTTTCACTGACTCTATCTGCCAGGATTTTGGCTAAATCAGTAGGTTCAGTATATTTTGTGCTATTTTGCACTAGTTCAGTGCATATCTGTGAGTTGCCACTTAGATTCTTAACATAGCTAAAGAAGGATTTCTGGTTATCATTTGAATCCTTGGCTATTTTTGTTTTGAAGTTACCCTTGGATGATTTCATGAGGGACCTTAGTTTCTTACTGATACTGATCAGGGATGTCTTTCCTTCTTGGGATTTGCTTTTTTTCTGAACTAGTTTCCTCCTTCTATTGTATAGCCTGTTTATTGCAGGGGTCCACCAAGCTGGTTTTCTTCTCTTAGAGGAGTGAGTCTTGGTTTTGCTAGGGATGGCATGATCCATGCATTCTTGTAGGTGCTCATAGAGTGCATTTGTAAAGGTTTCTGCATCTTGGACAGTGTTATCCTTTAGCATGGGGGCTGTGAAACTTACCACCTCTGTCTTAAATAAGGTGAAGTTTGCTTTAGAAAATGTTTTTACTGTGGTTTCCTTAGTTGGGGGTGGTGGTGGGGGGAGGTGTGGACATCCAGAGTGATTAGTTTATGGTCTGATTTAACCAGTGATGGGTTGACATTCGGTGTGGAACACCCATTGCTCATGTTGGTGATGACCAGGTCCAATATGTTTTCACCTCTGGTAGGGGAGTTTACCAGCTGATCCAGGGCATTTGAATTGACGAATCACAGGAAGCGCTGGGCCTGGGAATTTGTACTTGAGTAGTTTTCCCAGTGAATGGTAGGGTAATTGAAATTGACCAATATCAGGGTGTTCAGTAGGACCTTCATGTTTTCCAGTGTCTACAGAAAGGCATACTGGTGGTCCTGGGTCATGGAGGGTAATATGTAGCAGGCCACAATTTGCATTGCAGATTTGCCCGATGTTAGTTGCACATGGATGATCTCAGAGGTATCATGCTGCGCCACTAACCTGGAGGTGTAGGTATCCTTTATGAATATGGATACACCCCCTCCTTTTGTGTTTCAGTCTGTGTTCTGTGGCTGAAACGTGTGGTATGAGTTGTAGCCCGGTAGTGCTGGGGTGCTCTGTGGAGCCTTGAACCAGGTTTCAGTTACTGCACAGATGTCGATGTTCTCCATACTGAGAAGTGCTTCAAGCATGTGCATTTTGAGATTTAAACTCCTGGTGTTGAGTAGCATAACCCTCAGTTTTTTGTTAATTGTGCTGTTTACAGAGGTGGGTTTGACTTTTGAGCCTTGCCTAAAAAAAGGCACTATGGGGGCAGCAAGAGCCTTGGCCAGTATTCCAAAGCTTACGGGTGACAGGTGCAAGCCATCTCTTGCAAAGCAACGCGTCTTGTTGAGCATGTCATCCCAGGCTGACAGACACTGGATCCCCTTTGAATGACACCAAAAGCTTAGCCAATTGTTGAAATTGATAATTTTTTCTTTATACTGCGGTATCATTCTTGGTGAGGGCAGGATACTACTCAGGGTCAGGGTCATACCAGCCTGGGCTGCATGATCAGAGAGCTCCTCCATGTCTCCTTTCATGTAGTCCAGGGAGGTACGTCTCAGGTCATTCACACCAACATGAACAATGAAAGAGTCATATTTGTACTTGTTCTGGAGTGACCTGAGTGCTTGTGTTATGTGCAGATTCTGGCAACCAACAGGCAGCTAACAGTAACCTACTCCTTGTCCAGCCTAGAGAGTGGGACATCAGTCTGCCTGACTATCGAGTCACCTATTACTAGTGTGTTAGGTATGTTATTTTGCCTTAAGGTCTGCGATTGTGTGGCACACTGATTTTGTGTTTTATGTGCTGTCTGCTTTGTGACGGGAAGTGCAGGTTGTTTGGGTGTCTGCTTTGGAGGTCTCTGATGCTTTTTCAGGTTTTTATTTAGAGCCTCTGAGTATGATTTTGTGTATTTATGCATATTTTTTGCCAGTGCTGTTTTAGTAGGTCTGTGTGCAGCTCGAGGTGTGGTGCAAGTGTTAACCTTCTTCTCTTGACTGTCTGTTCCAGTCTTGGGTGGAGACAGCTTAGCTTCCAGTTTGGCTGTATAATTGCATATCTCGCATATGTTAGTGTTTTGTGGTAGGAGGAGTGGGTTGTCTATGTACATGAGGCAGTTGTAACATTGCCTCAGGATACCCAGATTCACCAGCTGGACTGCAGAGTGCACCTGAAGTTGCCCTTTGGTCATGTCTGAATAGTAGGGTGAGCTGCTTAGTCACTTGGTTGGTGAGGGGTGAATAAAGAGCCTTGCCCTGCTGGGTAATCACTGTCAGGGTATATTAGTGCTTGCTATTAGGTCTGAGCAAGTGCTGGGTTGTAAGATGCTTTTTGAGTGCTTAGGTTGAGAGTTAGACTAGTTTCAAGGGAAAAACTGAAGAGGAGACTTAGTGGAGCCAGGAATAATTTAACCATAGCTAACCAGCACTGCCTGGTGCGCAAAACCATGCAAATGCGTTTTTTATAGCAGGGAAATGAAAGAGATATAAATTAGCTCAAAATGGCCAATAAACTACTAACTTCTGGGCTGGAACCACTCCTCCAGGGACAGATAGGTTGCTCAAAGCTCCCCTCTCTCACAGGTGAACAGAGAAACTTCCTTCTATCCAAGTAAGGTATGGCAACTCAGAAACTTGTATCACAGCCCTGAATTCAGCACTAGCCTGAAAACTAGACTATACTAGCTTAGAAAGGTGGGAAACAAGGATTTTTTTTGTTTGTTTTTTTGTTTTTTTTAAAGATAAGGCAAAAACAGTAAAAAATACACTTAAAACAGCTTTAAATGGCTACAAATGATCAGAAAAGGCTATCACACTTTACTGTGTAGCCTACAATGGTTAAACTAATTATTTAAACAAAAAACACCTTTTTAAAAGTCCAAGCAGTCAAATAAGTACAATATGTGAAAATAAACAAGCTTTTAAATCACAATAAACGCTGGAAAATCTGTGTTTAGGCAGAAAAAGTACAGCAGGAAAGTACAGAAAACTAATACTTAATCACTCCAAAGTCTCTCTTCTAAGCTAGAAGGCTTGTATCAGTTTAAGGCTTTCTAGTGCTACCCAGTAGGTTAGTTACAGGAAAGATGGGAAACAAGCACAGATGTGGTCTTTTAAACCAGAAAGTTGAAAGAGACGGACAAACTGTCCAAATGGTCAATAAACTACAATTTCTGGGCCAAGAACCTCTCCTCTCATGGTAGACAGGCTACCTAGTGCTTACCACTCCCATTGATAAGCTAAAAGGCTTTCTCCCAACACAGAAAGGCTTGCGGGACTCAGAAGCTTACCAACAGTCCTGGATCCAGCAACTTTGTATCTGGACTAGACTAGTTACAGGAAAGGTGGGAAACAAGTGCAAGTGCGGCTTTTAAACCAGAACGTTGAAAGAGATGGAAAAAAAAACTGCCCAAATGGCCAATAGCTACAATTTCTGGGCCAGGAATCACTCCTCTTGTGGTAGATAGGCTACCTAATGCCTACCACTCCCACTGATAAACTAGAAGGCTTCCCTTCAACACAGAAAGGCTCGGGGGCCTCAGAAGCTTACAAAGAGTCCTGGATACAGCAAATCTGTACCTGGACTAGACAGTTACAGGAAAGGTGGGGAACAAGTACAAATGTAGGCTTTTAGGCCAGCAAGTTGAAAGAGATGGAAAACTGCCCAAAAGGCCAAATAAACTACAATTTCAGGGCCAAAACTCACTCTTCCAGTGGAGGATTAGGCTACCTAGTGCTTACCACTCCCACTGATAAGCTAGAAGGCTTCCCTCCAACACAGAAAGGCTTGGGGGGCTCAGAAGCTTACTAACAATCCTGGATACAGCAACTCTGTAACCGGACTAGTCTAGTTATAGGAAAGGCGAAAAACGGACATAAGTGCGTCTTTCAATTCAGAAAGTTGAAAGAGATGGAAAAACACTGCTCAAACAGCCAATAGTTACAATTTCTGGGCCAGGGACCACTCCTCTTGTGGTAGATAGGTTACCTGATGCTTACCACTCCCACTTATAAGCTAGAAGGCTTCCCTTCAACACGGAAAGGCTTGGGGGACTCAGAAGCTTACAAAGAGTCCTGGATACAGCAAATCTGTACCTGGACTAGTCTAGTAACAGGAAAGGCAGGAAACAAGCGCAAACATAAACTTTTAACTCAGAAGGTTGAAAGAGATGGAAAAGCTTCCCAAACGGCCAATAAACTATAATTTCTGGGCCAGAAACCACTCCTCCTGTGGTAGATAGGTTACCTAGTGCTTACCACTCCTACTGATAAGCTAGAAGGCTTCCCTCCAATACAAAAGGGCTTGGGGGGGCTCAGAAGCTTACCAACAGTCCTGGATACAGCAAGTCTGTATCTGGACTTGACTAGTTAACAGGAAAGGCAGGAAACAAGCTTAGAATTTTTGTTACAGAAAAGCAGCTAAAAGAGCAGTAAATACCATTCAAATTGTAGTGCAGGCCAGCAAACCTGAGTGTGCAGCAACACTATGGCAAATACAGTTCGAATAAATGCAATTAAATTAACAAATGACTAACAAACAAGTGCAGAAGGCAGTAAATTAGAAGGCTACTAACAAGCAGTAATAAGTGCAGAGTAAGAGTGACTGAACAGATAGCACACAGAAGAGCAACTAAGACAGTTACAGTAAGAGCAGCTGAATAAAATATATATGTATATATATATATATATTTTTTTTTTCTTGAGGGAGGGAACAGAGCAGGATTAAGAGGCTACAGGGGTTGTCCTTCCCAAATGTTCTCTTTGTACACAGTAGGAGTGCCTGAAATCAGAATATGATCTCACTGCACTCAGTTGAGTGAGCAAATGAGATGGGCCCAGAAGGAGTATCCAAATACAAATTTACAAGAGGGGCGGGCAGTTTCAAAGCCACCAACATTAACACCAAAACAAGAACAGGGAGGATGGGTGGGGAACTAACTGTAGAGAGACAGACACAACTTCAGTTGAGTTCATATTCAGTGAAAAACACAAATAAATAAATGAAATACAGTACTATATGCAAAAGAGCAGATAAAAGGGTACTTAAATTTACTTACATGTCCAGCTGATTGCAGGTAGATGTTAGCCGGCCAAAGCTCTGATATGAAGCAGAGATAACTCAAAATGTATCACTTATATAAGGCAAGACAGAATGTCAGTGATGAGCTGAAACTACCCCCCACTGCTATCAATGGCTACACAGAAATTCTAAAAAGTACTCTGTAGAGAGACAGCCACAACTTCAGTTGAGTTCATATTCAGTGAAAAAGCAAATAAATAAATACAGTACTATATGCAAAAGAGCAGATAAAAGTGTACTTAAATTCACTTATATGTCCATCTGATTTCAGGTAGATGTTAGCCGGCCAAAGCTCTGATATGTTTACATTCCTGTTCACTTTATTCCTTTCATGTGAAATATATCCAAGTGCAATAACTTAGTGATTTACTGCATTGCATTGTATTATAGTGTATTGTTTGGTATTGTGCTGTATTGTATTGTATTCTCTTATTTATTCATGTTCGGTATAGGTGAATGCACCTTAGTAGGAGTGCTACAAATCTTGTTGTACTTGTGTAATGACAATAAAGGAATCTTATCTTAGCTTAGCTTATCTTTCCTGCAAGCATTCTATAGAAAGTTCCAGAGCATCTTCCTGTGCCACATTCTCTTCAGCTTTATCCTGTGTCATTCATTGCTCCTTCACATGGGAATTCACTGACCTATCACTGTTTCTTCCTTCCTGTGCAACTCTAAAGGAACATTTGTACCACTTTCCTATAGAAGGCTCCAAAGTGTCTTCACATGGCAACTAACCAGATGTTTCCTGCTCCACTGCTTTCTCCTTAATTTGGGGATCCTTTGCTCTATCCTGCTGTGATGTTATCACAGTTAGATTTTCTGTACTAAAGCCTTCACTTTGCTGGTAATCCATAACCTCAGTATCTATTTCTTTAATTTATCAATTACTAATCCTCGTTTATATTTTTCTTCTTTGTTTTCTTATTTTTTGTATTGTAAAATTGTCCATGTCTGGATGCCTTTGCCTGTATTTCTCTTCAAATATCTTTGGTGCTGCTCTTTTTGTATTGATTAGTTTTGGTTTCTCCTTTGGATAAATATTGTACCATATTAAATCTCTTTTTCTTTCCCATGTCCATATTTCTTCTTCAGATGTCTCCTGATTGTCCTGTTTCTCCTTACTTTGGGAGCTCGTTCCATCATGCTGTGATGTAACCTGTGTTAGACTTTCTGCACCAAATCCTTCACTCCGCAGGTATTCCATAACTTCAACGTCTATGTTTTTGACTTCTACTTTACTAATCTTCTGTTTTACATTCCTCTTTTATGATCTTAGTTTTTGTATTTTAAAATGTTCCATATCTAAATGCCTTTGCCTGTATTTCTCCTCAAATATCTTTAGGGCTGCCTTTTTTATATTGATTCATTTGACTTTCTTGTTTGCATAAATATTGCACCATATCAGATCGTTCTTTCTTTCCCATGTCAATATTTCTTTTTTATACCTTTTAAAAGTCTCTAGATTTTATTATTTATATTTTTTCATTTCTTTGGCTGCTTCTTTTTTCAAACAGTACAAGGTATCTTGGTCAATATAATGTTTTCATAAATTTGTTGTATTAATGAACACAGATTTTTATTTGAAGCTTCTGGCAGTTTTTCTTCTGGAAGTATTTTTGTTTCCTCTAATTCTCTCTTAATCTTATATCTTCTGACTGGAAATTCTGGACTTCATGCATAATAGTAACAATACATAATTTCTTTCTTATCCTCAACAGTCCACTCTGTCATTTATGGCTCTTTTTTAGTCTATCACTTTTTGGGATTTTTGTGGACTACTACTTCCTTCTACAACAGAAGGGCTATCCTCCATCTGGGTCTGGTCTAACCCCATTGTAGGAATGTTTCTGTCTGTTAAGGATTCTACACAGTCATTTTTTTCCAGTCCTGGAACCGGTGCACCTACCAGGATTGGGCACGTTTTTTTATCTTGGGTCTTGTGCATCCAGCTATCTTTTTTATTTTTTTGACCTACTTCTGTCCACCTTGTGAAGACTTGAGGATGAATTAAATTCCCGAAATACTACTGTCCTTTGCTTGCAGCCTTATCATCTCTCCATTCTGACCCGTCTCAGGTAGTAATCCTGATAGACAGACAGATATGCTATTCGAACTGACGTCACTATTAATTGTGTTTGCTGTGTCAAGAAGGATAACATTTCTGCTGTTCCCTGTCCTCTTTGCCATTACAGTGATATTACCTAAAGTCCTGATGTTGTGAGACAGAAATAAAAGTTGTGATGTGGCAAGCAGATGTGAAAAGGCTAAGTGCATCAGTGTAATTTATTACTTACTCTGCTCATTGTTAGATATACACTTTGATTCATATCATGATCCTGTCAATTGCTGTCCACAGCATGTTTTCTAATTTTGTTTTATTATTGCTTTTGTATTTGTGTGTAGCTTGGCAGCCCACAATCAAGTTTCAAAGCTTACCACTTTTTAGCGTAAGCATCCAGATAATAAACAATGGTGATGACATCCATTCAACTGTGCACTGTCACAGTTATACATCAACATGTTGTGTGGCACTTGTGATTCAGGCACTAATCTGTAGCTTGTGATCTTGGATAGTTAGTACAAATCCAACCATTACTGCTCAAACTGCATTGTGTCAGTCTTATTTTGACTGTATGTGTCACAACCACTGTGTTACCACACATCTGCTCTGTACATGTGTAGATGTTGATTCTTGTTAAAAATCTGTGATGATTTCTCACATAGCAATGCTTTTATACAGAGTAATGATGATACGTGATTACATTTTGTTTATGTAACAGTTGTAAGCATTCTCCCCTAGCACAATGGAATGAGACAATATGTGGTGCTTTGTTGCCTTACTACAGCAATTACAGTCATGCATATCCCTTGCAGCAATAGCATGATGTAAGGCCTTGAAATACTGACAAATATTAAACTGTAGTGATAGTTGTACTGTGAAGCATTCAATCTCTACAACATCATGTATTTTCTGCAAATGGTCAGCTGTTCAAACCCTATATTCAGTGACTTTTAGCATTGTTGGGCCTTATACGGTAATGCAAGAATGGCATCCATCACAGTTATAATGTGTCTATTTATGGGAGGATAGGCTTCCCCATTCCCTTTATCTCAAATAAATTGTCTGTGACACAATCCTATGATGTAATGACATAGCATAGGAAGAGTGTCACACTTCTATATGGTGCATGGGGTTCATCCATATATCATTAGTCATTAGACACACATGGTTTGCCATTTAATTCCAAAAAAGACACAAAAACCATTGCATCTAGTTATTAGCATCCATTTTTACATTGGATAGCGATATATAATCACATGTTGTGATTGCATGTCAGTGAAATGGTTATCCGGGGCATATCATGCTGTGAGCGCTGGGGATGTGTATTGAGTACTGGCTTGTATAGCATACCTTCACAAGTAGAATGTAGCTCAGTTCTGAGACATTGTGTGTACTACATAATGGAAGTAGCTTCCTTGGTAAAGAAACACTGATATTCTATTGCTCAGTGTTGTGTGGACAGTAACATGCAAAGCTCCTTTTCAGCATTCTGACTAATCAGATTCTTCAAATGATATTCATAACTCCTTTCTTACTTTACACATTGATTTCAGTTATTTCTAACAGCCTCCATTGCTATCTCCTGTGGCACATGGAGGCAATACAGAGGCCTGCAGAGAGCCTAGTATCATAAGCAGTCATATGAATCTGGCAACATCTGTCTGTCAAACAACTATATCAGACAGCAGTGGCTTGCACACGGAAAATAGTTATGACACAGTCCAGAGAGCCAGCTTTTTCATTCCTTTTCCTACAAGGTAGGGCATCTCTTATGATAAGAAAGTGCTGTAAGCCCTTCATGGGTATTCTTCATGACACAACCAATAGGCATATTTCTGTGGCATCCATGACTGATATGCATCTCTCTGATATCTGTTTTGGCATGTGTTCAAAAATAAAAAGATGCAAATGTTTATGATGCCATTCCTTGCTCTTAGGCATTACTTATTTTCAAAATAATTATGTTCTATATAGCATGTCTTCATCCAAACCTTTTTTTATTACTGAAATTCTTTTCTTCACACTGTACAGCTTTATGGCAGATAACATATTACATAAATGGTTTCTTACTGTATGGCATGCTGCCAAATCATCAGAAAGTATGATTGGGTCTCTGTTATAATACTTTCATGTGTGTTAGTGGTGTTGGATTGCTCTTCTGTTACTGTTATCTGTAATCACTTGTGAGCATGTCTAGTATAACAATGTATGAGATGTATGCCATTTACAAATGGAATGTCATCAGGTTGAACATGCAAACTCCAAACAACCATTGGCCAGAAGTCAGGATCAAACCTTGCACCTTGAAGACAAAGACCTTAACCATTATGTCATCTGGTCTCTTTTGTGCTTCATAGGACACAATATTAACTAAATAGCCATAGAAGCCCTGTAAATGTGAGAGTCAGAAACACCAACCACTACATAAACCTTTGGCAATTTGACATGAAGGTGCATTTAAAACAATAGTTCAAAAAATGAATTGAAGTAAAAAAAACAGGGTTTCTGTGGTTACAAAATTGGAACTGCAAACCCCTGTGTGACACCCATGGTGTAAGGTAAAAGAAAGTAAAACTGAATCTGTCCAAGGAAGATATACAAAAAAATAAAGCGTTAACTTAAGTAGCTTGAGTTATCATAACAGGTTAGAGTATAAATGTATCCTATTGAGTTTATTGAGGAATATGATGGAGACTTATTTGTGGTGAATAAATGTTTCCATCATCCTTTTCTTTTTGATTGTGTGCACCTAAAGAAATCTACACAAACTCAGTTTAGATTAAGAAGGACATTTAACAAGATTAATTCTACACCTAATTGGTTTTCACAGAGACGTGTTTTTGCATGGAATAGTTTGGTGAAAGATATCAAAAGTGTAGTTGATACAAAGTAATTCAAGGAAGGACCTGATGTCTTCTTTGGGGATTGTTGTTTTAAGTGCCTAAGTGGATTGTTGTATCATTTTAAGATCTTTGCTCCTAATCCTTGTCTTATTTTGTAGGCTTGACAAAGTTGCTGATGCCCATAGTAAATGAACACACTGAGACATCCCAGGAAATGCAGTAATGTATTTCTAATAAAACAGCCGGACTTAAGAGTATTTAACCCAGGAAATCAACTACTGGTTTTAGACCCCTCCATGGAGACCATATTTCAGGTTAAAAGGTAAAGGGTTTTCAAGGTTACTGAAAGAATAGATGCATTTAACTATAATGTTAGGTATAACCTAGGATAGAGAAAGATACATCAAACATGTTAGTGCATTAAAGCCTTGTATAGCAGTAGAAAAATGTGCAGTGAGCTGGCATGCTAAAATTCATCCAGGAGAAAGCAGAAAATCTCTACCTGAAATGTGGCTAGAGGAATGCATCTAAAAACTGCAAAGGTAAAAAAGAGAATTTCTCTTAAGAAATAAAGGATTCTTCTCTTACACACCTGGGAGAACTAAACTGATCGAACATAATACAGAGACAACATCTGGAATGAAGGTTAATTTGACACTTTACAGAATACAAGAGTCTTGAAAACAGCTAGTAACAGAAGAAGTTCAAAACATGCTGGAGCTACAAGTGAAAGAGGAGGTGCAAAGTGAACGAACTGTCCAGCAATGCAAGTTCCTAAACCTGCTGTAAGTATTACATTTTGTAACCAAATGAAATTAAGTAGCACATTAGAATTTGACAGCTATCCAATGCCCAGAAAAGGGGAGACAATAGAGAATCTGGGAAAGGGCAGATATATAACAATTCTAGACATCATGAAAGGATGCTGGCAAATACCTCTCTGTCCAAGAAAAAAAAATAGCTTTAGTCAGTAATGAAAACTTATAAACTTGCATACTTTAAAATGGACTTCTCAGTCCTAAGGCCTTCAGGAAGTTAGTTCTTCCTCCAGAGGATCATCTTCATAGGTTCATTGGTTGGTACTAGGCTATCGGCCCTATGGCCTATACAAGCCTAGCCATAACAATTCCCTGGATATTTCTTCCCACAATATTTACTTCCCTGCACCCCTGTCTAGCAGGGCAACTGACATGATCCCTGGGGTGAATTTCTTATCTCCCATCCAATCGTCAAGGTTCCTTTTGAAGAGGGTCAAGGAGGCGCTCTGCTTGACATGTATGGGCAGTCTATTCCAGAGTATGGGGAGTCTCTGGGTCAGGAATGTATCCCTCCAGCATGTTTTGTTCATTGTGATGACAAGGTTTAGATCCCTGGAGCATGTACCTCTGAGGGATTGGGATTTCCTTAAGTGGAGCATGTCCAACAGCACAGGGTTTGACATGGCCTTGTATGTTAAGCAGAGATCACCTCTAAGTAGATGATATGCCACAGAGTATAGCTGGAGTTTTTTTTAGATGATCAGCATAGGGCATCTGCTTTAGACCTGTGATTCTTTTAGTGAGGTATTTCTGCGGCCTTTCCAGCTGTTGCAGATGTCTTGTAAGGTACATACCAAACGGGGCACTGTACTCAATAATGGGTCTAATGAGGGATGAGTACAGTGGGACAATGACCTCCTTTTTTCTAGATGAAAAGCCCTTAGTCATGAGGTGTGCCACATAGAAAGATTTCCTGACTGTTATGGCAATGTGGTTATCGAAGGTTAGACCACTGTCCACCTGTGTCCCTAAGTCTCTCATTACACTTTCGGTGTTTAGTGTACTGCCGCCTATATGGTATTTCATGTGTACATGGTTTTTCCCAAATGGGGATAACTATACATTTCTTGGCATTATACTTGAACCCATGGCTCTGGCACCAAGCATCTGTTTCTGTAAAACCCTTTTGTAGAATATCCACATCATATGGGGATTCAATAATGGCTCCAATTTGCAGTCATCTGCGAACTTTGTTAGCCAGAGTCCCTTAGTGTTGGCCTGTATTTCAGAGAAGTAGATGCCAAACAAGAGCGGTCCCAGGACTGAACCCTGAGGTACTCCACTTGTCACTTGTCTGGAGCTGGATTTGGAGTCAGCTACTTTTGCAATCTGGGTTCTGTCAGTGAGCCAGTTGGCAACCCATCACATGACATAGGGATTTATGCCCAGCTTGATACGTTTATCTATGATTCCAGACTTGGGGATGGTGTTGAAGGCCTTGGCAAGGTCCAGATAGGCTGTGTGGACCGCCTTACCCTCATCCACAGCTCTGGAGACTGATTTGAAGAAGTCAATCAGGTTCAGGAGACAAGATTGGCTCTTCACGAACCCAAATTGTGTGGGGTCCAGTGTTTGAAGGTTGCCAATGTCTTTGTTTATACGTTCCATGATAATGCGTTTCATGCCTTTGCAGATCAGGCTCGTCAGACTGATGGGATGGTAGTTCCCGGGATCCAAGGTGGATCCCCCCTTGTGGAGTAGGATAACTGTAGCTGTGCGCCACTCAGTGGGCATGAAGCCTAAGGTGAGGCTATGATTAAACATGACACTTAGGTGAGGTGCCAGTTCATTTTGCAGTTCATGTAGTATACAGCCCAGGATGTCATCTGGTCCCATGGATGCTGTATTCTTAGCTTTGGAGAATGCAGTTTCTACCTGTGTGGCCATGATTACTGGAATTTGGCAATCTTTTGGTATTGAGATGGGCCCTTTAGGGGGTGAGGGAGGGTGAAATTGGCACTAAATGGATCTGCCAGTATATTGGCAATATCCTTGGAATCAGTATATTTAATGCCATTCTGTTGTAGCTTAGAGCAGATCTGAGCATTGCCATTTAGATTCTTGACATAACTATAGAATGCCTTGTGGTTGTCTTTGAAATCTTTGGCAATTTTATTTTTGTAACTAGCTTTGGAGGATTTTATGAGGGCTCTCAGCTTCTTACTGAGGCTGGTAAGGGAGTTTTTTGCATCCTGGGATTTTCCACTTTTCTGCAACAGTTTCTTCCTTCTGTTGTATAGTTTGTTTATGGCAGGGGACCACCAGATTGGCTTCCTTTTTTTGGAGGAGAGCGTCTTGGTTCTATTTGGGATGGCACGATTCATGCACGAGTGGATATGCTCGTACAGTGCCTTAGTGTAGGATTCAGCAGTCGAACTTTCAAATTCCATTTGCATGGGTGTCATGAAGTTTGTCACTTCTGACTTGAGTAGCATGACGTTGGCTTTGGAGAAGTTTTTTACAGAGGTTTCCTTACTGGGGGGTGGGGGTGGGATATGGATGTCAAGGGCATTTTGCTTATGGTCAGACCTGACCAATAAGGAGGTGACCACTGGTGTGGAGCATCTATCTCCCATGTTGAGAATGACCAGGTCTAGGATATTGGAACCCCTGGTGGGACAATGGATTAGTTGATACAGGGCACTGGAATTTATGAATTCCAAGAACATTTGGAAAAAGATGTTGGTACCCGAGTAGTTTTCCCAGTTAATGGCAGGGTAGTTGAAATCACCCAGTATTAGGGTGTTTGGTTGCATCTTAATATTTTCCAGCATGTTTAGAAAGCTGTAGTGAGAATCTTGGGGCATGGTGGGGGATTTGTAGCAAGCTACAGTTTGGATTGCAGTGTTACCTAGTGTTAGTTGCACCTGGAGAATTTCAGATGCATTGTGTTAGGCAACTAGCCTGGAGGTGTGAATATCCTTGGTGAATATGGACACTCCTCCACCTTTAATGTTTCGGTCTTGGTTTGGAGGCCGAAAAGTGAGGTAAGAGTTGTAGCCTGGTATTGCAGGGGTGCTCTCTGGAGCCTTGAACCAGGTCTCAGTTACTACACAAATATCACTATTCTCCATTTTTAGGAGTGCCTCAAGAGAGTGCATTTTGAGGTTTAGACTTCTAGCATTGAGTAGCATTACCTTCAGATTTTGCATGCTTGTATCTGTTACGGTGGTGGTTTTGTCTTTTGAACCTTGCCTGAAAAAGGCACTATAGGGGTGGCAAGAGCTTTAGCCAGTAATCTAAAGCCCTGGGATGACAGGTGCAGACCGTCTCTATCAAAGCATCGTGGTTTGTCGATCATGTCTTCCCAGGCAGACAGATACTGGATCCCCTTTGAATGACACCAGAAGCTTAGCCAATTGTTGAAGTCAATCATTTTGTCCTTATACTGTGGTATCCTTCTGGGCTAAGGCAGGATGCTACTCAGGGCTAGGGTCATACCTGCCTGGGCCCCATGATCCAAGAGCTCTTCCATGTCTCTTTGCATGTAGTCCAGGGAGGTACATCTCAAGTCATTTACAACAGCATGGACAATGACAGAGTCATATTTGTACTTGTTCTGGAGTGACTTGAGTGCATGCTTTATGTGTCAGAGCCTGGTACCCAACAGGCATCTGACTGTAATCTTCTCCTTGTTCAGCCTGGTGAGTGGGATATCAGTGTTCCTGACTATAGAGTCACCTATGAATAAAGTGTTGGGTACATTGTCTTGCCTTACCGGCTGTTGTTGGTGGCACACTGTTTTTTTGAGGAAAGGTCATGAAAATGTGAAGCACATCTTTGTAATCAAAGCTAAGCTGTGAACTGCACCATGCAGAATACCTGTAACAGACAGTAGGAGATGAGGGCTGAGTGAGGTTTATAGCCTGAACATCTTATGGCAGCCTATTACTTGCAAGGGCAGTCTGTGTCGTACCATTTTGTAAAACTGCAAGTAAAAGGACTTTGTTTGTTATATTTAATATTGGGTCTATATTATAACATTGAAGTATTACTACATCGAATGTTCTAATATTGAGCCATTTTACTCGAAACACCACAGCATCAAACACTCAGAACAGCAAATTTTTTCCCAGGGAAAGAATTTGCTGTTCCAACAAACATACACACAACACAAGCACACCAAAATACATAATCCACACACATACACTTCACAAAACCCTACACTAAACCATACATACACTATTAGCTATCCACTTACCTTAACCCAACCCTAACCCTAAGGTCCTTAACTACCGCACACTCACCTTACCCGCTCCCTAACCCTAAAGTCCCTATCGCACACTCACCTTACCTGCTCCCTAACCATAAAGTCCCTATCGCACACTCACCTTACCTGCTCCCTAACCCTAAGGTCCCTATCGCACACTCACCTTCATTCGCACACTTACCTTAACCCGGTCCGTAACCTTCGCTCCACAATTGAGGAAATAGCAAAGCTGCAGAAACAGTCCACCGAATACTTTCCCTAAGAAAGTATTCGATATTCTGCAGCTTCGCTATTTTCAGCTTTCGATGCAACGAGTTAAATATTAGTACATTCGAATTAGTAATGTACTAATACAGACCCTTTAATAGTTGGGACTGAGATGCCAGCAAATTTTATTATTTTCATTTCATTCTTAAAATAAAAAGACACAAAATCCTATTACTTTTGTTTTCTGAGTGAATGTATACAACAAACCGGTGTTTTTTACTTACCTTAGTACTGTACATTTAGACAGGCACACCTCGCGTGCGCACATGCACACACACACACACACACACACACACACACACACACACACACACACACACACACACACACACACACACACACACACACACACACACACACACACACACACACACACACACACACACACACACACATATATATATGGTTCAGTTAGCCATTTTTAGTTTTCATTGGCCTCTGTTTTGTTGATAAACATTGGTCAGCTAAACAGATGGTTGCAAGACCACGCAATCCCTGAGGTTGGAAAATATACCCTTTCCCCAGGGACTGTGCAATCTCAGATTTGAAATAAATAATTTGCAGTGGGTCTGTAGGGTACAGCCCCTTTGGGTGGTGAGGGGGGCTTGCATTCCTATAAAAATACTGTTTTAAAACCTGGGAAGAACCTCAGAGCATGCACAGCTGCATGTTGATATTTTAATGACTGCAACTATACACGCACACACACACACACACATATATATATATATATATATATATATATATATATATATATATATATACACACACACACACACACACACACACACACACACACACACACACACACACACACACACACACACACACCCTCACGCACATCTATATATCTATAGATATATCTATATATATTTATATATGTATGGGTATATGTGTGTATGTGTGTGTGTATATATATATATATATATATATATATATATATATATATATATAGATCAGTATCTTAACTATTGTTGAATGTGCACAAGGTTGATATATGTGTTAGGTCGACAACATTTGGACCACAGAAACAGATCGTTGAACATGTGCATGAGATCAAAATCATGTAGGGGAATATTCCTTTTCCTCGGAGCTTCTAGGATCTTGGAGTTAGTATATATAGTTAGGTTTTTTTGGTTTAGCCTGCTCCTGGGTAATCCTCAGATCATGTGGGGTATACATCAGTGTTCCGTGTTTCAATGTTTTGACGTCAGCATTACCACTTTCATTATGTGTCCTTTAAGTACACATACATTCAAGTTGAGAAAGAAAGAAAACACAAATAATTATTTAGTTTAGCAACTCACCCAGCATGTTACAGCGTACCTAGAGAAAATACATACAGACAATGGGAGAATTTCAGAATATGTGAAATTCCACACAGATGGTGATCAGAGAGCAGAATTAAACCCCAGATCTGGGTGATTTTATGCAGAAGTTTTGTCACAAAACCATCAAGCTACTCTTAGAATGTTGATGCAGATGTTGTTAAATGCAGTCCCCTGATTTTGGAAGGAATGAGTTTTTCCAGTTTGTGGAAGGGACTTGGATGGTAAAGACCTTGGTTCCCTTGTGAAGGGATAGTTAGTACAAGGGAGATACACATAGAAGAATGCGGATTTTCTAATAAAACAGCTATAGTGTGACTGTATGACTGGTTGTATAACAGTGGCCATGACAGATAATACTTTATTGATTAGGGATGCAAAGACGGAAAGTAGAAAGGAAGCAAGTTATCCTTTGTAAAATGAAGTCATGCTATTCCAGCTTGTTAAGATTTAACCATAACTCTTTAAAATGCATGGATCGTGATTTGCACAACTTAAGTAAATGCCTCAAATGGCCACAGACAGTAGGTTCTCAGTAATTAGGATAAGCACTACTTCCCAAGAGTCAGAGAAAAGTTTTTGGGTAGCAAGGTAAAGGCATTGCGAAGACCCACATTTTGGTGCAAAATATGTCTCTGGAATTAGTATACTGTAATGAAAAGGAGAGACAAGTGCCAAATACAGCTCCAAGGTATTGGAAGGAGTCAGCTCTTTCTAGTGAACTGCAAGGGGGTACTGTAACTGACCATTCTGGGGGAACTCTGCTCTTTCTAGCTGTAGATCTCTACTTTTACCCATTAGGCACTGTTGGATGAAAAAAAGTAGATTATTAGTCCAAATTGTAATCTAGCCCCAATATATAAAAAATATGCCACTGTACAGAAAGGAGGATTTCCCATTAAGTTCCCAGGTTGGGAGGGTGGCCTAATGGTTAAGGTGTTTGCCTTGCAAACACAAGGTGCAGCGTTTGAGTCTCACAAGGGATAATTGGCTAGGCTTAAAATGGCTTGCAAGGGCAGTTAGCATAGTACTAACCTATGAACCTATTAGAGCATTTCCCTGTGGACATTGTATTGTTTATAAATACATGTTTTCTCAGATTTTTGGCATATAAGTAAGGATAATTTTGAAGTTCATAATAATTTAACTGCTATACTTTTGCTGTGGTTTATTGTATACAAGAGGGACAACAGATATGTACTTTCAAACAGGGATAAAGACAAACCTTTTGTCTGAGGATACCACTTACTACTTGTTTAGTGTTACTGAATAGGTGTGAGGCATTAAATATCTTTATTTGTACAAAAATCGCAGCAATTACAGCCCAAACATATAAAGGTCATATTGTTTTATGAATTAACAAAAATCTCCAATGTGTCCCATTGTTTTTCTAAGTGAGACTTCAGTGGAAAATTTGTGGAAAACAGTTTGGATATCATCTTGCAATCCAGTTTTGTACATATATGTGTGCTCGTTTTATTTTATGAGAAACCTGATGCTTTACTGTGGCAAAGGTGCTATTTTTACAGCAATAGGTGCCCAAGATTTGTATAGTAATGTTGGACATTGAGATGGCTTGACAATCATAGCACATTATTTACCTGTGGGCTCTGAAAAGGCAGTTTTTATACCACTTTTGGAAAATTGTTTGACAGTCAACTTGTTTTCATTTGGGTGATAGATTTTATTTAGAAGAGCAGCATGGGCATCCTTCCCCACTGTGTCTGCTGATATTTTATGAATTTATTTATTTATTTAACATTTGTTTACTGGGAAAGTCCGACTAGGTGAGGAACCCATTTTCAGCGGAGGCCCGGGAAGAAAAGCTCTAATGATACATGAAAGTTGAGACGAATTAACATGAACAAGATAACAGCAAGTATTAAAGCACACAGTAATATGTAATAAATACTAAATACATAGAGAGAGGTAGATGCCATAAAACATATACTAGATAAGAGATACAAATAATAAAACATGTACTAGATAGGTGATACTACATTTCAAAATTTTTTTTATTTATATATCAGGTAGGCTTACAGTAAAGAGTAAGGGTCAGGCTGAGGGACAGAATATACGAAGATAATTGATGCTTAGAAGAATAGTAGAGCAGGTTCTGGAAGTAAGGGTGTAGGAATATGTAAAGGGAATTTTCTAGAACTGCAATACATTTATGATGCTTTTTTTCAACAAGTAAAGTTTTATTTTGTAGAATATACAGATGATTTTTTGAGGGCACTATAGATGTTTTTGTTAGTTTGTGTAATATTTACATAGCAATCATTCTGCTATTTTATTTGATGGTGTCTGTCATGAGCAGCGTATTGTTCATTTGAATGTGACACTTATGTCATGCAATAGTAGGATATTTACTTTATTTCACAAAACCTGTGGCCACTAATATTTACTGTAGTATGAAATGATCATCCCACACTTTTTATAATGGATCTCTACACACAGTGTATTAGTGCAGACAGACAGACAGTATAATACACCAACAGCCTTTAAATAAAAGGCCGCATTAGAGAAAGACTTGGTGACTGGGACAGTCCCAGGAAAATTAAGCAAAAAGTTCTTGGAGAAGTTGTTAACAGTTTTGGGTAATAACACTTAACAGACGTATTTTGATTGTGAGATCAGATGTCCATTCAATTAACAAGATCCAATTTTATATGTTACACACTATGTACATACATCTAGCATAGTTTTTGTGCATGTGTTCAACATACAAGTTTGGATTGTATTTTGTTAGTAACATGCTGACACTTCTTCTCAAAAGTTATTGTGTTTAAGAAATATTGGCATGTGTTAAGTGTTGTTTTAGTTTTGAAGAATATATTGCCGCACTTAACATTTATTTTTGTACTGTTAGTAGTTTTTGGACAGGCTGATTGCTACCATTTTCAGCTGACAGTTTCTAATGATCACAAACTGTGATTTCTCATAGAAACATTTCCATGAGAGCACTGCACTGCAGGTAAATGCATCATCTCAGACATATTAATATGGACAATTTAAAAGTTCAACAATACTTTAACTAAACGACTTCTACTGCAGTTTACTGTATTGGCTGATCACGTCAACTGCTTCACACAGGCAAAGTTACAAGGGCAGTAATGGTTCAGATTTTACAGCACATAAGGGATTGCAGCATTAGAATTCAGATAGTTCCATTACACAGCATGCCAGTTATGCTTGCAGTAGAAATATTCCTGCTTTGGAATTTGTTGTTACACATTTGCTCTGCACAAGAATATACTCTATAATATTAACATGGAATATTGAGTAAGCTACAGGCTATCTATTTTAAAGTTTACAACCATGATTTATCATGGTTAAGTAGGGAAACTGACTGGAAAAAAAAAAGGCAGAGTTTTATAGATTTCTCTTGCAGCACTGTTTCACTGCTAAAACTGTAGATAGAGTATACAGTGCAGTGTTTCTTAATTGCAGGTAACAAGTCCTGGACAGCATCATGCAAAAGATTATATTTTAATTTTATAAAAGAGGACCACAGGGGGTGGGGGTTAGGGGGGCAGACTAAACAGAAAAAGAAAAATATTGAGCTCCCCAGGATCTCAAGAACAAAACACATAAATGTGTTGTAAAAAGACCTAAATGGTACTGATATGCAATATTAGTCACTAAAGACATGAGCTCAATTCCCAAAGAACTATGAGATCAATGGGCCCTAAAATTATATTCTGTAAGCATTAGAAAACTGCAATAGCACACTTCAAGTAGAGTGGAATTATGCAGTGTGATAGAGGTGTACAGCCTTTATATTAAACAAATAAGCTGGCAGAAATCTTAATAATCAACTAGATAGAGGTAGGTAAAAAGAAGCAACAGATCCACAGTAGCAATACCCTGAAGCCAGTTGTGACACTGTGAAATCAGGTATGGTTAAACTGAACCCATGTGGATTTCAATATGGTACAATGAGCAGGTCATTTCTTCCAGTAATTATTTACAAGGTCATAATTTTCAGTAAGCATTCATGTCTCCTAATGGGAAGTGATCCCAAGCTTCCAGAATGCAAGGATACCATTGTAGAAATCAGAGCATAAGAATAAAGGTTTAGATTAAATTGTGATTGATTCATTCTCTATGGCTAACATATTACTCTAACAAATATTGTGGGATGATAATAAATGGTTAAAATGGGTTTTATGCAAGAACTGAAACTTGGCGTTTGGCATTCGGCATGTACCTGCCATCCTACATTGTTTGCCTATAAAGAAGGCATTTAAACAATCACAGTGGTACAATGTGCAATGATAGTGAAAGGTGCAAACTGAAAAAAGATGTAGTGAAAGGGTAATAGAAACTATCTAGTAGTGTATTAGAATAGAAGGCACCACTCACATAGTGAGATGTTTTCCAATCATCTTCACTAATTCTGCCCTTCTGTTCCCCTCCTGCTCAAGTTGTCTACTAAATCCTACTTCCATTCCTCAGTTCCTAAATCTCCCTGTTCTCTTGTATTCTCCCCATCTGTGTTCCTCCAACCTGCTGATCCCAATAACTGTTCATCACAGCTAAATTATAGCAATCATATCAAGCTGCAAATATGCAACATATTGTTGGTAAGTGTGCTTGCTTGCTGTAAATTACTTGAACATGTGTGATGTTATATTACTTATGTGTTTGCGCTGGGATGTAGCATTGGTCATAAAGCTCTGTGATAAACCTGAAAATGTTCTTCTAGGATCAGCCTACCTTGGTCAACAAATGTATAAAGAATAACTTAATAAAATGATTGTTAAAAAACACTTTAATATGATTGTTATGGAATGACATTTTATCATATTAAGATCACTGAAAGCCAACTAACTGAAAATGAAACACACGTGGATATAATCATTATAATCTGATCCACTCACCTTGGTGAAGTAACCTCAAAGGGCATGTTCAGCTTAGCTAAAAAAAATCACTTTTTCCTCTTTCTGCAAGTTTTGGTAATTTAAAATGCATTCAGTAACGTGTACATCAATCACTTGCAATACTACCATTTCATTTAATAAAACTCATATTTTAATGATGATGCCTTTTGCCTTGTTTGACAGGGCAGTGATGTGATAATTCTGAGGTAAGGTTTGGCACCCTGTGTCATGCTGGATTTGGTTCACTTGATTTTTATTCCCTTGGGATGTACTGTTTATCTGGCCTGTCTAGCTAGGCTAATATAATTAGGAAAGTTTGCAAATGAACATGATTATCACATCACATATGGTAGGTACAGTGTGCAAACTACCCAACAATTATTTCACATTAAAACATAAACAGACCTTTGAATTCCTCCAGAAATTATGCTCCAGTGATGTTAAAAGAAAGCCCAAAGCACAGGTAATTCCAAGGAATCCTAATGGTAAGTAATTCATGCATTCATAGCACAAAAGTCTTTGTGCATTAAAATACTATAGGCTCATGGCTGAATACGATGCCAACTGCCCTGCACAGCCATTGTAAGCCTAGCCAATAATCTAAGTTCAGAATCAAACCCTGTACTTAGTGTCAATGAGGAGAAGACCCTAACCATTTTGCCAACTGTACCTTTTCATGTAACTGTGAGGGACAGAGGAATTTCATATTTCTGTGGTCGATGTTTCATTCAGTGGAGTGACATTAAAAAGGAGGCTGAATGGGAAAACTGCATATTACTGTTGTTTGAAGACAAACAATATTACTCTCACCTTAAGATTAAAACCAGAGCAGCGTAGGTTCAGATAATCTAATGCCAGATGTGCCTGTTTAATCAAGGTAATTTGCTGAGTACTGGACTAATTAACTGCAATTGGATCCTACTGTAGAGTACAGAGCATAGAAGTTTCCTAAAGGCACTAGCAGCTGTTCCGGGCCTACACTCATACTCTGTTATTTGACACATCCTGAGATTTAAGAAAAGACCTTATGATGAGGCTCTGTGAACATCAAATAAAAGAACAGACAACATTCCTGCAGCTGTACCAAGTGAAATGCCGGAACATGTGTGCCTCCTGAAAAGCATTTCAGCCAAGAAATTCTGCTGTATATTTTGAAATCTGGACTTTTCCCCAAACTGAATTAGAGGGTTTGCACATTTTTATAAGCTTTATTTAGCTATGCACTCTTTGAAATCTTATGTTAATATGGGCAGGAAATGCTCTGATGAGAGAGCAAAGCATGCTTTGGTGGTTTTGAGGGGCTTTTGCATCTAATTGATTGAATGTGCTTGTGGAAACAGTGACTACTGCTGGTATGCTAATTCTAACCACTGATGAGAAAGTCTGTAGCTTCAGCGTTCTGAAGGATTTGTGGGTTCTAACCAGTCCCCTTTTTTCTGTATTCATCTTAGAGACTTGAGGTGCACCCGGTAGGATTTCTAAACACTAATTATACTTTCATATCCCTAGTAGTGTTGTATAAGACAATGATTCATTTGTAGTCATTTGCACTGTTATGGACAAGTATTAATTCTAAAAATACACTCTGCAAATGTAATAAACTTTGCTTTTACAGTCTTCTTGGTAATATGATTACACATTTTTTCATAGCAGTACACATGCAAGTAGTTCTGCATGGTACATAAAATTGCTATTTACTATAGTTCCAAACTGTAATTCTCAAATATTTATGCTGGAGCACAGGGTGTTTCCCTCCTAAAGTGTATTGTTGAAATAATGCCAACTGAGCTATTTTCTATATTATTATTATTATTGATTCCTGTTTAATTTCACACCACAGTACAGGAGCCAAAATTACATTTTGCAACAACTAAACAGCACGCCTGTGATGGGAAAGTCATTTCACAGATTTCACTGTAGTTAAAACAGATGAATTTATTGTGATATTATCATCTCAAGTACATACCAGTAAAGAGAATTTAAATAAAATATCACTAGCCTAAAGTACAGCCTAGCATAATTTCCTTTTGAGCTGGTGCATTTTTTTTCTTTCTTTCCTTCTTTCTTCCCAATTAGCATTAGGCATCGCTCTCTCATGTCTTCTGCAAGTTCTTGTAGCACTTGATTTTCTGGTCTGGATGCTGTTTGCGGTACTGTCAGTGCAGTATAGCCGCACGTCTCCCTTAAATTTTTTGAGGCTGTTCTTCTGGGATCTCATGCTTGTTCTCGTATCAGAAGAGGTATTGTTAAGTGAATTAGTAATTCTGAAAATTTCCTGTGTGTGTGCGTGTGTGAGTGTGTGCGTGTGTATGCGTGTGCGCGTGTGTGTGGGTGTGTGTGTGTGTGTGTCTATTTATGCCCATGTTCTATACTGAAATGATGTCTTCTGTATGATTCTTTTTCTGCATTGATCCCATTGCTTGTCAAGATAGACTTTGGCTCCAATGCAACCATGATAAGGATAAAGACAGGTATCAGAAAATTAATGAAATCAATGACAATTTTATTTTCCTTTAATTTCTACTTTCCCCTGTTACCCATTTCTAATACTTTTCATGTTGCAATAGACCTTCCATTGTCTGATTTGAGCTTGTTATTTGACAGCAGATATCATTTTCCTTTGCTCCAAACAACTGACTTGTCCAGCTTTTTCACGGAACTCACTGTAATGGTTTCTGAGCTATTTACTGGCCTTGCCTATCTAATGTTTATTTTCACTTATTTAGTAGGATCCTCCATCTAAAGTCAAAGAGCTTTGTTGACATTTTGTAAATAAGCTGTTAATTTAATATCAGAACTGCTATATTCACATATTCCCTCAATAAAGTGCTAGGTCTGGATTTTTGGAGCTATATACCAGTTTCCTGAATATAGCTCTACCCACTGTAGTCTCCCCCAGTGCAATAAATTAAGCATATCTTGTTATATCATTGCTATCAAGGGCTCCAGTTAGTATACCGTACAGAAATATGTGAAGTCAGGAAACTATGTTGGTATTCCAAGTAAGGTCTTATTTTATTTTATTTTTATCTGTTTACCTGGGAGAACACTGATCAAACACAACCAATTGCAGCCTAGCCCAGGTTGGAATGAACATTAAAACAGAGTACAATTACTAAAACATCAACAGAAAAATACCATACAAAATGCAAGATAAGAGTTATACGATGATGAGTTCTAGTACGTTATGCATGATTGCACTACGACAGCAATGTGTGTTATCAAAACGCTGCGGTATAACTGGAAGGGTGGCAAGGGGGGCAAGTGGGATTGGTCACCAAACAAAACACAACAAGTAAAGCAATCTGATTACAATTAATATGCATTTTTCTTTGTCATCCTTTAGGGAATATATGTATATTCATTTTATAGTTTTCATTTTTGAGAACCCCCTGTCAATTATTGTTATTAATAGAAATAAACCAAGAAGAATGAAGACTCAGCAGACCAGGCTAACAACTCGCAGCTTTTTATCCTTGATAAAGGTTAGCATCAGTGATAGCATGGAAAAGTGTCTATTTTCTTAGGAAGCTCAAGCCTGTCCCTACCCGTATCACATAAAATCTGCTTTAAAGTTTTGTTTTTCTTGAAAGCAAAATTAGGTGCATCCCCTACTATTTCTCATCATCAGAGGATAAAATTCTCCAATTCCCTTTTATTATCTCACAAACCTGTTTGACATCACTACTATAGAATACATACATACATATATATATTATAGAAGTAAATTTCCTAGTGAGAATTATATTTTGAAACTGGACTCCTTATATTGTGCTATCAGTCCATACGATAGCAAGTTACAGCAGATTAAAACTAAAAAATTGTAAAGAGACCTCCGAGATTTTAAAGGAGGTAATATATTTGTTTGGCCAAAAATTGCATCTTCTGACAACAAAAGGGAACCACAGCATAGCAGTACAGCTATGGGGGATAACCAATTGGCACAGGGGCGGGATTTGGATTGCCAAGTCAGCCAATCCATCTCTGATGTCCAGGAGCTGACAAGAAAGCAGAAGGCAGAGACATGGCCTGTGGCTTGCCAGGAGAAGGAGCGACAGGTAGTTGTTAATCTGGAAAAGGAAGGGCAACATGTGGTTTGTGTGGAGAAGGCGTGGCACACCACTGTCGAATGGCCCTCTGCTACTGGAACCATGGCAGATGTAGCGACTTCGTCTGTTGCCCTAGAATTGGGTGCAAGACCTGAAACTCTGTATTCTCAATTGTTTTTTCACCCACTATCAGTTCCCATCAAGAAAAATGACAAGAAAGAGAAAAAAACTGATGTGTTGGGTCCCAATCATCACTGGCATTCCTTGAGAAGGGAATGAAAATGAAGGAAAACATTGGTTTGACTTCAGGTACTTTGCCATTGGTCTATGATCTTTCTAGTGTGGCTCTTTCTGACATTCAAATGCAGGTTTTAAAGGACTCAACTTTGTTCCTGCTGAGTCCCAGAGATATGGTGACCTGGTCTTAGACCTAAAATTGTTTGGGCATACTTTACAATTGAATAAACTGTTTGGAGCTTTGATGTCATTGGACAATGATATGGGTTGTTTAAAGGAACCCAGTTTTATTTGTTCCTCCCCCTAATCCAATTATAGATGCCTTTATTAGAACATGTGGAGATCAATTGAGGGTGTACACTGAACAAGACAAGTCTACGCATTTTTTTTATTTTAATGCTGATGAAAGAGTAGCTTTGAAGGCCCTGGCTAATGATACTACTATAGTGATACAACCTGCGGATAAGGGGGGAGCAATTGTTGTTATGGATTCTGTTCATTATATTAACAAAGTTGTACATATGCTTAAATCTGATGTGACATATAAAAAGTTAACTTTAAATGAAGTGAGGAATATGATTTTGCATGTGAAAAGTGTAGTTTTTGATTTGATACAGAGCAATATTTTGAATATAACCACTAGCAATTTTGTTAAAGTTGAATACCCCCTGATTCCTATCTTTAAAACCTTGCCAAAGATCTATAAGGATCCTCATGATCCCCCCTTAAGACCCATCATCTCTGACAGGGGATGGGACACTCAAAATTGTTCTATATGGGTTGAATCTAAGCTCAAACAGGCCGTCTTGTGGGCCTCTAGGGTTTTACGGACAGTGCACATGTTTTAAGTTTATTACATGACTCAGTTTCAGCCAAGACCCTATCTAATGAGGTTTTGCTAGTGACATTAGATGTAAATAATTTATTTACACTTATACAGAATAAATACGGGCATGAAGCTATAAAGAAATGTTTAGGCTCCTACCATCACTTTGACAGGAACACTATTATTCGGATTCTCTGTCTACTCAAACTAGTATTGGAAAATAATATCTTTAGTTTTGAGGGACAGCACTATTGGCAAACATGGGGGGTAGCCATGGACACCCCCTACGCTAACTCATATGAGAACCTGGTTTTAGCCAGTGGGAGGAGGATGTGCTGTTTAGAGTAAGACATGATTTATCTTTTACACTCGTTTTGTGGACAACACCTTCCTGTTGTGGGAGGGCACTGTGGACACCTTGAATGACTTCACTGCTTAATTAAAATCAATAACTAATTTTTTGAGATTCTCAGCACAATTCTCCCATTCTGAAATTTAATTTTTAGACGTTAAGATCTTGAGAGATTCTAATACCGGTCTTAGTACCAAGGTGTTTCGCAAAACCTGTTGGAGGAATAGTGTGTTAGCAAGAGACAGCATGTATCCAGGGTTTGTATTCAAAAACATTGTGAAGGGGAAAGCACTTAGGATGTCCAGGGTCCATACAGACGAGTTAGAATTATGCAGGGAGAGGGATGCTTTTACATCTAGATTTGCAGCAAGGGGCTACAACCCAGAAGAAGTGAAAGAAGAGATTCAATGTACTCTACATTTAAGGGAAAATAGAGCTGCTCCTTGGTACTCCAGCCAAGGGAAAGCTAATAGACTGCATATGGGTGGAGGGGGGGTCTATATTAGCAAAGCGAAAAACTCTATGCGTGAATACCAAAACATCGACCCCTATACCGTGAACTGCGAAAATCCCGAACGCACTAAACCTCGAAAAAAAGTTTTCCAAACCGTCGAAGTTGGCCAACCCCACCACCCGCTACATACTACCTCCCCAAACAAAATAAATAAACCACATACATACACTAACCAGACCCTACTTCTAACCTAAACTAAAGCACCAAAACCCTACCTCCAACATTACACTAAACCCCACAAACACAACTATCTGTGCACTCTCCTTAACCCCTCCCTAACCCTAAGGTCTGTAACTACCGCACACATCCCCTACAGACATACACCTAAACAAAATAAAAGTACCAAAACCCTACCTCCAACACTACACTAAACCCCACAAACACAACTATCTATGCACTCTCCTTAACCCCTCCCTAACCCTAAGGTCCGTAACTACCGCACACATCCCCTACAGACATATACCTAAACAAAATAAATAATACACATGCATATTAAACCCTACACTAAAAAAAAAACCTACACCTAACACTACACTAACTCTTACATACAGTACCTATCTAACCACTTACCTTAACCCAAATCCTAACACTAAAGTCCTATCTATCGCACACTTACCTTATGGAGCTATACCACAGACGGGCCAACCAAAACAAATCGACATTTCAAAATTAGTGGTTTTGACCGTTCGGGGTTTATGTACTTTGCGCAATATGTTTCGACGTCTTTGTATTTGCCTAAAGGGATTTTCGATCGCATAATAGGAACTCGGTGGAGGGAACAGGGTCAGAACTACTGGCAATAACAACAAAAGTAAGGTGAATTTGTATATTAAATATAGTAGTGATATCAAACAGGTTTGTTAGCTAATAAAAGGGAATTGGAGAATTGTATCTCCTGATGATACCCTTAGATAAATAGTAGGGGATACACCTAATTTTGTTTTCAAGAAAAACAAAAATTTAAAGCAGATTTTATGTGATGGGGTAGGGACAGGTTTGAGCTTCCTAAGAAAATAGGCGATTTTTCCATGCTGTCACTACAAAGCATGTACATTTATTTTCTCAGGGTAATTTTTACACATCCTGTTACACATAGAATATATGCACCCAGGTCGTTTGCTACTTGTGATACTCAAAATGTTATATATCTCGCCCTGTGCATGTGCTGTGAATCATTCTATGTAGGTAAAACTTATTGTACGCTCCTGGATAGGATACTTAAGCATTTATCATTTATACATTTGAATGATATACACAGTGCTTTGTTTCAACATATCCACAAGTGTCCAGGACATTACTTTAATTTCATGGTGTTACAGTCTGTTCAAACTAGTAAAAGAGGGGGAGATGTAGTTGCTTATACAGAATACTGTGAAACTTTATGAATCATTAACCTGGGTGCTGAGAGAAACCCAGGGCTTAATGGTGTAGTGCCTTTAAAGCCTGTTCTTAAGAGGTGTAGACCTCAGTTTTAACTTTAATTGTTAAATTAATTAATTAAGTATTGTGAGTGGTTGCTTGTGTTTTAAATACTATTCACTTTTTTATGCTGTTGTCTGATGAAGGGTTTTTTACCTGAAAGTGCTAACCTTTTTCATGGATTGAACGCTATGAGTTTTTAGCCTGGTGGTCTGCTGAGTCTTCTTTCTTCTTGGTTTATTATTTTTTCTACAGCAGACCTTTGGTGCCACAGTATCTGGCTGGTTCATTTGTCTCTATTAATAGAAACAAAGCCATGGTATATCACTTTTCCATTTACAAAAAGCTGAGTATAACTCTATGACTCCTAGTATCACATTCCTTGCATGAAGCACTAGAACAGGTAAAGCAGAGGCCCTAACTTTACATTATTTCTGCAAGCGCAGTCATCTTCTGATATTCAGGTGTAGGCCTGTTTGTGACTTGCTTATAAAATGCGGTTTACGTACTCAGTGGCCTGTTATTTATCCAGCTATTTTTACCTATGCTGGGGAGAACAGCTCCCAGGTATCAGGTCATGGCAGCTGTTTCTGTGGGGTTCTGTTCATAAAATCAACTTTTCCAAAAAGCGAACTTCATATGGTCAAGACCGTATCATCGAATTTCTGAAAAGTACAAGCTTTTGTATGGAGATCTTAGTACAATGGAGATCGGGGAATGTACCCTTTCCCCACTGTAGTGTGATCTCAAGGTTGGTCTGTATAATATGCAGGGAGTGTGGGGGGTACAGAGTTGCTTGCCCTCCTGCAAACTGTAGATTTTTGCTGTTTTGTGTCATTCAACTTTTCAGAAAGTTGATCATATAGTCTGGACCATAAGAAATTCGACTTTCTGAAAAGATGATGTTCTAACATAAATCCATCTCTGCGTGATTATTGTCGCTAAAGACACATGTATTGCTGGTTAATCATCACTGCTACTAAGTGACAGACTTATTGAAAAGAGTTTTATGCAGCTGATTTCTATCAGAGGATCGAATCCTCGGTAGGCTTGGCATCTAAGATGATATTAAAGATGTGCTGCTTTTAGTGTCTAGATATTAAGAAAGAAAAGATACTAAGTCTATCACTTGAACGTATCATGTAGCACAATTGCTATTCATTATTCTGTACCTTGGACTGATCTTCCTTGTTGAGTTTACATGCTTACTTCTCTTTTTCTGTTTGGAATAATGGTGTTTTGAGTACAGAGGCGAACGTCATTAAGTTGCTATTACCTGATCTTGGAATTATATCATAACTGGCTGACACTATGAAGATATAATCGTTTCACTGACATCATTCTGAATGGATATAGTGTGCTGTATAATAGCACTCACATTTGTACCATGAGTGTCTTCTGGTAAAATGGAGATATTTTTGCAGTAAGCTCAGTTTTGCTAATCATTCTCTTTGTCTCCTAGAGGCAAATTCATGTAGTGATCTACAAAAGCATCCATCCATTCATCCATTTATTCATTCACTCATTCATTCTGTTCAGTGGGGAGGAGAACCAAGCCTATCATAGGTTGCAAAGAGTATAATGCCAGTCCATCACAAGATGTATACTCACGCATACTCATATGCTACAACCTAAAATGTTTACATTACTGTTAAAAAGTTATAATTCAAAGCTTTGAATTTTTCCAATTAAAAGATAACCACGATTACCACAATTATTATTTTTAACTAGTTTGAAAAGCCCAAGGTTCTTGTGACACCTGTTCTCCAGGTATTTTAATTTTACTGCTTATAAATATACCTCTGCGGCCTCTTCACTACTACCAGTGTATTACCATTGAAAGTTATTAGAATGTGTTATTGCACTGGTCATCTTGGGTAAAGTAAAGGATTTGCATGGCATACAGTAAAGGGTTCCCTTTCTGCATACCATTTATAATTGTTATAGTTAAGAATTATGGATGAAAATGCATAAAAAGGAAATCTTATCAGATTTCCAGTGCTAAAGTGCATTTGTGCTAATAGTTGTTTAATCTTAAAGCAAAGCATGCATTTTTGAGGGTGGATCAGTGTCACTTGAATATAGGATGCTGTTACTGTTAAGTTGCAAGCAAGCCAGACAGCAGGTCTAAAGCTACTTACCATCTTAGAAGTCATGCAGTCATTCCTTTTAATGCTCACAAGGTTGACTAACTACCCAGTTATATGAACAAGCTCTGTAACACAACAATATACTGCAGCATGAGCAAACAGATTCACAATGTGACAAACACTTATAAAGCGTGTTTCTAGTGAGGACAGTGAAAATAAGGTTGCCCAGTTTCCAAAAGATTATTCTCTGTACACTAGGTGTTCTAGAATGCAATACCAACACACTGGAGAGTGGTGTGTGTATATATAGGATCAATAAAACAATGCTGCAAAATAAAATTTTGTTCCTCGTCTGATCCACTTGAACCCAAACACTTCACAATACATTTCTTTAACATGATCATGCAAAAGTAAGAATCTTTAAAGTATTTTCAGAGAAAGAGAATACTTTTTCAAATCAAGTATTTCCCTTTATATCAGAACATTACCTCAGACTATGGAGATTTTAGTAGTAAGATGTGTTAATGCAACAGTTTCTTGGGTGTGATATATTTAGCCATGGCAGATTTCAGCACACTATGTTTTTCTGAACTATACTGAAGCCAAATGACATTAAAAAAAAAATTTTGCACACACACACACACACACACACACACACACACACACACACACACACACACACACACACCAAACATGCAGTGGAGATCCCCTTTTACCCTACTTATTTCTGCAGTCACCCCATCATAAGAGAAAAGTACAAGCCCTGGTTATATTTAATATTATGCAAACATCACACTTCAGATATCAAACCTACTTTAGCCAAGCTTGGCCATGTGCAACACAGGTATAAACCCTAAATATGACCGAGACATGGCAGAGTTTGCAAGTTTGTAAGATTCTCCTTTAATGAGTTGCATTCAGACAACCCATAACATGTTAATAGCCTCCAAAACCATGTTCTATAATGTAGAGCTGTACCTGGCTAAGCCACTCTCAGAAGGCCATTTGGTTTGGTATCTTCTTTTAGGGCTAAGTGGGTCATTCTAGCACATGCTTACAGTGACTGATCCTGGCAATATGGGTAGGCCTGCTTCCTCTTCAATGAAAAAAACGTATCAACTTTAAATCAGATAACTTTACCACCTTGTTAGTGAAGGCTTTGGTAGAGATTTCCATTCTAAGAGAGGAGTCTAGCCTGCATGAGCAACTCCAACTCATTACATCCGAGTAACGCCTCCTGGTGAATCTGCAGTTAACTCCTACTGATGCCTCTAGGTGTCAAATATTGCTTGTTCAGATTTGCATCAATAATTCAAAAACCATGCTATGTACAAGGTTTTAAAAGCTTTCAACTTAAAGTGTGCACAATAGCAAACTCAACTGCATTAATATTTTACCTCTGTCTAGTTGTGGTAAAGAGGCATTAACTGTTGTTTTTATGATATTAATTTATATAGATATAATTTTCACATTTTTTAAATATGTCAACAACCAAGTAATACAGGCAGAACTCATTAGCCTCATGTGAAAGCTCTCAGCTAGATGAACAAAATGCTGCTGACAGTATGTGTTTAACTTCAGGGGTTGCCGAGATATCGTAAGTTGTTTACAAAATTTAACAAACTTTATAGTTACTGTTTTTACTGTGACTTATAAAATTCAGTTTAAGACCTATAATCTAAAGCATACTACCACTATAAAATAGTTTGTACTGAATAGTTTGCCATTTATACTTCTTTCTTAACCCTTATGGTTCCAGAGATATGAACATTTGTTTGAAATATGAGGACATCATTTGATTCTGTCAAAATGCTTAGGCTCTGCCCATTGGAAGTTACAGTACAAGCTTCCTGAGCTCCATTGGAGTGAATTGTTCCATATAGATTACCTTTGTGGAATCATCAACAAGTACCTAGAAAAATCATTTTTAGGACTGCATTGATAAGATGAACCAACACAATAAAGACATTGTTGATATTTATGCAAAGTTGGAAGAAACAGAAAATAGGAAAAGGAGGAGAAACAGCCTATAGCTTGTGGGTCTCTCTGAAGAGGTAAATTCCATGAACATGCATGCTTTTTCAGAAGAACTTTTAGGAAAAGCACTTGGTCTGAACCTTGCTGAACTTTTTGTTAATGAGAGGGCTCACAGATCCACTTGACCCTAACACAGAGACAGATCATGGTCATATGGGGCCCTGGGCAGGGTAGTGGATCTGCTTGCCCACCTTAGCAGCCTCCCCTGGCAGCAGCCTCTCACTCATCCATTCTTGTGTCCCATTACTTGGCTATTTTTTGCCATTTACCACAAACACTGTTCAAACCTGTCTGTTCATGTAATATTTTCTTCTTTACTTCTACAATGATTACAGATATTTGCATTTAATTCAAAACATTTATTTCAAATTTTATAGCACAAACATTGATAGCAGTTTGCTAAACAAACTAATACAGTATCACAATGAAAATAGACAGCGTGAACAGGAAACTTATCTGCCTTTGAAACTCATATTTATTGAAATGGCATTGAAACCTGCGTTCAAAGGAAATACATCTGGCCTGTGGGAGATTAAGTTTACATTTGGGCTGTCTTCAAATCATAGGCCCCTTCCACAAATTTTAGGAACAGGCATACATGCATGTGTTCCTTGAGTCACCTTCCTGATTGGATTAACTTGTATTATTTGTATAATATAGCACCTCTTATTACAGTGTTGTAAATTTGTAGTTTTGAACATTTTTCCAAAAAGTAATGAAGCAAAATGAATAAAGCAATAATGAAAAACTGCCCACTTCAGAACATTTCAACCATGAAAGGTGACTCAAACTTTTGTCATTACAATCCACCAATATCAGTAAATATGCACTATCTCTGCAGAAGTAAAAGTCATCTGAATAATTCCACATTAAGGAGGTCTGTAACTAATGAAGAGGTTGCTGCTGGCAAGCAACTTTACATGTCAATGTTTCGTCTACAAATTTGATGCCTGCTGCCCTTGAAGAATAAATTGTGTAGCTTACATTAGAAAAATCAGTAACCTAGTAATTTTGCAATAGAGAATGGCTGGCAAATAATTAATAATTACTGGGCATCTAATCCAAAGGAGGACACACTCAAGAATGCAGTACACCCCATCCCCCTTAAACTGCACCACAGTATCAGCAATCCTTCTGCATGATGTGGAAGTAGAACTCACAGTCTTCTGCCCCAAAGGCAAGTATGCCACCTGTTGTGCTGCTAACACTGCTTTTAAATCCTATCATATAAGCATTGACAGCCTTTTGCTAAACAAAACAGTTTCACACAGAAAACAAACTTTGCATGAGGAACAGTAAACTTCTCTTCCCTTGAAACAATCAATTCCTTGAAAATGCACTGAAACTCTCATTCCCTGAAAAAGCACTAAGCACACCTCTCAACTGTGCAGATTTTTGCAGAATGTCCCAATTTTTGCCTTGTATGTTTGGTCTATTCCTTTCTGGCAAATCAGTGGAATGATCTGAGGACTGAAGTCACTATATAATGCCTCAGACTTCAAATCCTTCAAAAAATGGATCTTAACACAAACCGTGTTACTCTAGCAATTTTCTAAGTTCATAAGATCAGTATTTAAAATCTGTGCCTATTTTGGGGCATTTGTCCCCTCCATGTTGTCGGGTTTTGTCCAGATTTCTTGGACTAAGTGGTTGAGAAGTATGGCACTGAGATTCACATTCCTTGAAACTGTTCCCCAGTGAAGGTAGTTGGTATAGAGGATTAAGGCTCCTGTCTCATATAAGCAAGGTACAAGGTTTGAGCCTGAGCAAGTTCATTAATCAACTTGCCATCTCTTACTGGGACACATACACACACACACCTCTAAGGAAGGACCTCTCATACAATACCATTTAGATGTCTCTGCCCTGTTGTCTGGCAGCAAAGCAACAAGAAGTTATCTGGCAGTTATAAAGTTTAAATTAGTGCATACAGACCCTCCTTAAAGTAGAAATGTAATTTCTGGCAGCAAAGCAACAGTGAGTTCTCTGGCAGCAGTGCAAAAACAACTAGTTCCAATGCGTAAATCTGTGCATGAGCCATGCTAAAGATGAACACGTGGATACAGAGTGTGTCCTTGTGGGAGACCCCCAGCCAGTGGTAGGGACTGCCTAGGTTGCCTAGTGCTGGATCTGGGTCTGCCCCTACACTCAGACTGGAATCCTTCAAAGGCAATGATATTTAATTCAGAATTTTTTGGGACGGAGTGTTGTCAACAGCTAGTGAGGGCAAACTATGTCTTTCAGCCTGGAATTCAATATGCCTAATATCAGTATTTTGCATTTTATACAGAGGGGAAATGCAAATCCTTTATATGAGTCCACATATATGTTACAAAAATGGGAATACCAGAAGTTTTAAATATCCATCTGACTTGTCTGTGAAATTCCTTGGGAAATGATAAAACTAATAAAAATGTCACAAAGAAAAGACTGAGCAGAATAGCCCAGACTATTTAAATATATTCTTGGGAAATGGCTTACATATACTAACCGTAATGATAGGCAGCACTTCTTGAAGGACACAGTTTTAACTACTTCATTGGGGAACATTGCATCTCAACAAGAGACTCTGGTGGACCTGGTTGCTCATGTAGTCCCTTTGCGAGTGAGGTGCATTACTGGGTCTACTAAATTTGTTGTAGCGACACGTCCTTCATGGTGCAATGAAGCTGCTCCACTCCCTTATCAGGCAACATGAAAAAGAACAAGTTCAGAACTTTCCCAGCCCAAATGTACACCCCGGAAGGACAGGGGCCATGCAGCATTTCAACACATGGAATTGATTACAGAGAGCACATGTGCAATATGATTAGAACTGACCCCAGATGGAGGACCAGATAATTTATGACAGCAGGTCTGTATTTGAACAAAATATTTAAACTCCTCCATGCCTGGACAAAGCTCGCTTTGGACATGAGTACAGATAAATATACTGAGGGCCTGAGGAGTTAAACTAAGGCTAAACATAAGAAGTGGCAGTGTAAATCAAGAGTTTTCATGAAGGCTGTGTATCTGACATTTTGCAATGGTGCTCTATCAGGACACAGATTTGATTTTGCACTAGCTAGTTAGTGTAGTGGATGGCTGATTTATTTTTGGCTTTGTAAGCACATCACTGAATTTTAATGCTAGCTTGTAGCATTCTATTGTCAGTTAACTATTGCCTAATGTGTTGTACATGTAACTTCTGTTACTTGCATTTTCAATAATGTTTAGGCATTGAATTCTCTAGAAAAAGTAACTCTTAGAAAGCATGGCTTAAAAGAATAAAGGCTGATGTTATTTGCATGTCAATGGAAGATAGCAAAGAGGCACAGCTACATCTTGCATTTCTTTTGAGACAAGGTTACCCTATACAATCTCTGTCTAAAATGTAAAGCAGTTATTGCCATTTTTATGTAACCTACATTGGACAGGATATTAAAAGAGCTTATGTTTGTTAATGCAGTGAGGGTTGCATGGGCTATCTTTTACGTGCCAAAAGAGTACATTCAGTTTTGTAATGTTTCCAGTCTGAGTAATGACTCCACTGGACCTTTCAGGCATTGGTTGAGTTAGCAGACAAAACGACAGTACAGTATTTCCCTCCTTTAATACCTGGAGAATTATCATTGCATTATATTCAGTTAGGGGCTGTATCTTGTATTCCTTAGAAAGACAAGTAAAGGTGCAGTTATTGTTGACTGTGTACAGACAGGAACTTGGATATAAAAGATGCTTGAAGAATCTTACATTCCGATGCACATATCAATACATTTAAGGAACCAGGTAGCTGTCACTGAAGTAGATTACACACTGGCTAGGGGAGATATACAATGAAATTATCTGCATCCTACTTATGGAAGATATAGTCAACACTGTTCTCATTCACTTCTGGAAGGGCTGAGCAAGGATGATATGTACTGAGGCTAGAATCTTTAGTACTTCAGGACCTAAAGCAGCATGAAGGGTTCATGGAGGGCCATGTTAGCAAATATGAGGCTGAACATATTGGGCAGCTTTCATATGTGTACCTGGTAGGACACATTAAAGATACAACTGAAGGATTTGTGCAAGTGGGTCAAATCTCAGATGCAAAGTGGTTATGATACATGGATTGGTAACCTGTAAGATGTTATGGCTAGATTGCATAAGTTGTGCCAGCCAGAAAATTTAAAGATAAGATTATTACTAAATGACATAAGGTGTCCCATGTTCAGCTCATTGGAACTGTATATGCTAGGGTACAAGTGTTCATGAAGAGAGCCTCCCTCAGGTCCTGGGCACAAGCAAACAAAGCAGGAAAAGTGTCGGCATACAAAATCAGAGAGGAAAGGCTAAGGGAGTCATCACTCATTTAAAGCAGAGAAATACAGGGATGATATTTCTTTAAAAAAGGGCTGAGTCCTGCAGATACTTTGCAGTTTCATGCCACTTTATGGTAAGAATCCAGGGTACCCAGTGATGTTAAGCAGAATATTAAGGACTCCCTCCTTGAACTTAATCTTCCCCAGGTCACAGAACTGCAACACATGGACCTGGCCAAGCCCATTCCCACTAATGAGATTAAGAGAGCAATTTCCAGCACTCCACCTGGGATAGCCCAAGGTCCAGACAGTCTGAATGCTGAGCTCTGTAAGAGCTTGCCTCATATTTCAACAACTCCTCTGCAGTCTCTGTTTGAACTACATGGCTCTGAGAGAACAGGTCAGGCTTCTTACATTGTCTCTAATACAGTAGCATTGTCTAACCCTAGGGTGAGCCTTATAGTGGTTCAGAAGTATCAGTTCATATTGTTATTGATTATTGTATTGAAATGTATGAATTTATGTGATAATCTTGGCTGACTGCCTTAAGAACAATATATCATCATTGATTTTGCCTGTAAAAGCATGATATGTGAAAGACCATTATAGTGTGAATAACAAAAGAACATTATTAGAATATATCCAGAGCTTTGGAGGGGTTATTATTCCAGCCATGTCTTGGTACTTGGTTTTAAAAAGGTGTTCAACACTATTAATATGGAAAGTGTGTGTGTGTGCGTGTGTGTGTGTGTGTGTGTGTGTGTGTGTGTGTGTGTGTGTGTGTGTGTGTGTGTGTGTATCTATATATATATATATATATATATATATATATATATATATATATATATATATATATATATATATATATATATATACACACGCACGCGTATGTGTGTGCATGTCCAAGTGTGTATGCACTTGTGTATGCATGTGTAGAATGGTCCCTGGGTGTAGTAGGTCCCTGTCAAGAAGTGGGTGCTTGTCACCCACTAGGGGCTGAGGTCAAAGCCTCCAGCAAAAAAAAAAGCCTGATGGATTGCCAAATGTTGGCTTTTATAATAATTTTTTATCTATGGGTAATGCATAGAATAGAGATGGCTCTCACTTCCCTGGGGAAAACAGGCCAAATGACTAACAAGCTGGGCTGATGGTTGTCAAGCATCTGAGACCCTAAAGGATTACTAAAAATATTTAACAATATGACTATGTAGTCCACAATCCCTCACATTCACATTTTGGGAGTGAGGTCGTGGTGCTTGCTTACTTGGAAAAATATATATCTGCATATTTTGAAATGAGCTTTCTTATGCCATGCAGCTTGAAAAATATTTTGCCTCAATGTTGATCATTTTGCATTTTTGTCCTATAACCAGTAACATTTTGATGCTCTGCTTTTGTGATTTCAACATGTTCTCATTTTGTCATATACTTACATCATCAGGATGTAATTAGTTCCGTTCAAATGTAATTTCCTTTGAGGAGATTTTAAATGCTGTCAGATATGGCAGATTCCCAAATTGTGGACTGAGTCACGTGAAATCTTTAAAGTTGGTCTTGCAGAGACTGATACTTTGGGTATAACTAAACAAACATGAAAGGCTGAATCCATTTTTAAGTGTTGCAGTAATGTGGAGTTAGAATATCTCTACGGGGTTCCTGTCATGCCCCAGATGACCATCAGCTACTTGACACGGCTCCTATACTGTAATGTAATGCTTTCTGTCGAAATCCCCTTGGGGCTAAGGCTGTCATGTGAGATGGAAAGGGGAAGTAGAAATGCAGAGCAGAGCTAGCAACTGGTGAATCACATATGCTGCCTTACATACCAAGACTTTTCCTCTGATATGGTGACATTATAGAGTTCCCTCTGATATGGTCACAGTATACTGTCTCTTCTGATGTGGTGAAAGTATAGTGTTCCCTTTGATATGGTCACAGTTTACTGTCTCTTCTGATGTGGTAACAGTATAGTGTTCTCTTCTGATGTGGTGACAGTATATTGTCTCCTCTGATATGGTCACAGTATAATGTCTCTTCTGATGTGGTGACAGTATAGTGTCCCCTCTGATATGGTCACAGTATACTGTCTCTTCTGATGTGGTGACAGTATAGTGTTCTTTCTGATACAGCATACTGTCGCTTCTGATGTGGTGAAAATATAGTGTTCCCTCTAATATGGTCACAGTATACTGTCTCTTCTGATGTGGTGACAGCATAGTGTCCCCTTTAATATGGTCACAAGTATCCTGTCTCTTCTGATGTGGTGACAGTATAGTGTTCCCTCCGATATGGTTACAGTATACTGTCTCTTCTGATGTGGTAATAGTACAGTGTTCCCACTGATATGGTCACAGTATACTGTCTTTTCTGATAAGGTGACAGTATAGTGCTCCCTTTATTATGGTCACAGTATAATGTCTCTTCTGATGTGGTGACAGTATAGTGTCCCCTCTGATGTGATGAAGGTATACTGTCCCCTCTGATGTGATAGCAGTATACTATTCCCTCTGATGCGGTGACAGTATGGTGCTCCCTCTGATGTGATGACATTATGGTGCCCCCTCTGATGTGATGACAGCATACTGTTCTCTCTGATGTGGTGACAGTATATTGTCCACTCTGATATGGTGACAATATACTGTCCCCTCTGATGTACTAACATTATTGTGTCCCTCTGTTGTGCTGACAGTATAGTGTCGCCTATAATGCGATGACAGTATACTGTTCACTCCGATGCGGTGACAGTATATTGTTCCCTCTGATGCAGTGAAAGTATACTGTTCCCTATGATGTGGTGATAGTATAGTGTCCCCTATGATGCGATGACATTAAAGAGTCCCTTCTGATGTGGTGACAAAAAACTGTGAGCTGGATGGGCAATGAGACATGGTTAATAAGGACTTGTCTATACTAGGCCCTAAGACAGCCCCACCTCCTTAGCCAACCCACATGTCTAGTCTGGCAATCACTCCAAGTTCCAGTGTCCACCAGGGTCTAGTGTTTGGTCTGCCTATACCAGCAAATGTTAAATATTCCTTACTATTCACTCCTTCTAAAAAATAACTCTGAAGTTATATAATTTTATTGGCTAACCTAAAAATTGTAGTAGTGGTAATCTACAAAACAAATGCACTTTAGTCAGTTAACAACTAAAATTATCACCATGGGGGCAAAAGCAGAAAGTTTAACAGAATCTATATTAAAAAAAACATTACTATAAGACTAAATTTATCTCATGGATTCCTCTCAAACCCATATAAAAACACCTAATACATTTTATTCTGCTGAAATTCCCTGTTTTAAATAATTCATATGATTGATTATATTTATTTATTTACAATATTAAGAAACTAAAGAATCAAAAGATTTACATAAGTAATAAGAGTTATTGGGATATTTACTTGCAGACTAAAATATAAGTTTAAAAATGTATTGCTAAAAATAGCTCCTTAGGTAATTTAGTAATCACTTCTAGAAAGTGACACTTCAGGGACCTCCTAAAATAGAATCAATTTACATATTTGAGTCATGGAAGGATGCCAAGTCCAGAGAACTTTGGCAATGTAAGCAAAAGAAAACCTGTCAAAATTCTGTACCCAGGTTATTAGAATGACCAGCAGACACTGTCCTAATGATTTGAAGGACCACCAAAAGCTTTTTCACGCATGCAGGACCATTATAGAAGGCCCAGAAAGTAGCAACATATCTCTTAGATTTTTGCAGAATGTCCAGAGTTTTACCTCATATTCTCAGTCTGTTCCTCATAAAGATTTGTTTTTTTTTTCTGGCAAATTATTTAAGATTGAATGACAGATATTTCACTTTCAGAATTCCTGTCCTTCAGGAAATGTATACAAATACAATTATGTTATTCTAGCAACATTTTATAAGCTTATAAGATGAGTATTTAAAACCTTTCCCCTGATTTGGGGGCTTTGTTTCCCCATAATTTTTGGGCTTTGGCCAGGATTACTGCACTTTGAGGAAAAGAAGTATGGGTCAGTGAGAATGCCACAACAAAGGAGCAATACACATGACATTTGCAGTAACTTGTACATGTGGAGTATACGGTAGAGACCTCCACCCAGAATAATTTCACTGCACAGATGAGTGTACGACTGATGCTGACATACAGATGAGTTATGTTAGAAAGTAAGACATGTTTTAATTAAATAACTTTTAATAAATACCGCATGCATTAACTTCTGTGCTAGTTGCCTTGGTCCTATCACCTTTATCCACCCAAGTCTTAAATAAGCCAGCATGACCAATAGACCAACTGGTGCTGGGGTAAATCCATGACTGTGGGCTCATGTGACTCAGGTTCAAGCAGTGGCTTAGGAAACTGACAGAGTGCCAGGAAGGGATGGGCATTACCATACTGGTAGGGTAGGTGGTGACATGGGCATCTCTCACAATGATGCCTGGTGTAGCATGGGGATGTTGTACAATAAGGAGGCATAGTGCAGGTCACAGGTGAGTGGATATGACTGAGCTGCTACAGAGTGATACATCATGATGTCCCCTACTGCACGCCCACCAATGGAATCTTCCATTAGTTACCAGGGGGGAGGGAATGGTGGACATAAGAAAAACCCCACAGCAGAATGCTGAAGGCCAAGACCTCTAAGATGCCATTAATGTCCACAACTGGTCCCAGCTAATATTGAAGGAAGTCAGTGCGGGCTAAAGGGAAGCTGACAGACTTGGTGTTGACATGGATCACTAGTAGGAGTGCTGTAAAATGATGTAGGACCCAAGCACAAAAAATAAAAATAGACCCTCAGATGAATATTATTACAACAATCTACTAGGTAGATCTCAGTGTCTAGCATTATGCAACTTGTAAGTCCTTGTAATGTTAATACACAGCATTTTAGCAATGATTATGAAACAATATATAGTAAAGGAGACAGTGGGAAAGTTTTTTAATAAATAAAATTGTAATATGTTCAGTATCTTTATGCATAAGTCTTTTATAAGGACTGTTAGCTTTAATATAAGAACACATTCATTGTGCAGATGTTTTCCTGTTTTCCTGTAGTATTCTGTCATCTTTATTATCTATTGTTGCAAGATGTATAATTGTTGTTAGATAAACACAAACAATAAGGCTTTAAAAAAACAATGCTTTAAACCCACCGCAAATATTGCTTTTGACATAAGTGTAAAAGAATGCAAAATTCCTAGTAAGCAGAAAAATGTAACTGTGGATAACAAAAGAAGCACAAAAATGTGAGTTTACAGTAAGTTCATAGAATATATTTTACTTAGATATCACTTAACTAAAGGCTTCATGTTCGTTATGAACCTTACTGCTCAGGCATCAGTTTGCTTTGAGGCAGAACACCAAAAGTAGAGGAAAATATTATATTACTGTAAAACAATTTTCCATGAATGTCTGTCATCATGGTATGCTAAATTTCTAGGGTAGGACTCGTTCCAGAAACTGATGGTGCAATCCCAAAATTGGTATGGAGTTTCCAGGCAATGAAATCATACACATAGTCAAATACCATTAGAGCTTTTTGTTGTGGCGGATAAAAGGCAGCCACAAGAAAAGTCCTGCCAGTGCTATGTCAGCAAAGTCTAACAACACCATATTGCATATTTTGTGAAAGTGTTCACTTTTCTTAAAAGGCTGCATTTCAATTACTTTAGTTTTTTTTTTTCTTAAAATATTATTGAATATGAATGTAGAATGCTGACAAGAATTTAGATCCAGATTAAAAGGAACATATCACAGAATGAATCATAATGTTTTATTAATTTGTATAATATTACGTTTTTCTTGGAAGGAATTTTAATGTGCACTTATTTATTTGGCATTTATTCATGTTAAAGTCTGCTGAAATGGATAAGGCCCATTACACTCAATTTCATCTTTTTCAAGGGAATCTCACAAGCATTTGTCTGGTTAAGTTACTGGTTCAATTTATAACAGTGTGGGCAAGTAAATGTTAAAGAAATCAAGTTCATATTAACAATCTACACTAAAGACATGACAAAAAGTCCCCGGAATTTGGCAATTCCTTTGGGTACCCTCACTCCTAATAGCATCTGTGATCCAGTAGATTCCATTCCCTTGTTTTGTTTTATGTTGCATTATTTCTGAGGAGGGCACTTTCTGATTTCTTTTATAACCTAGTGCTTTATCGTGAATATTATGTGACATTGTTTGCCCTTCCAGTTCCCATTCCCTGTGACATAGTCCCCAGCATGAGCAAGCTCTCCACCCTCTGTCCTCACTCTTTTCCTTCCTTCGTGTATTCGCAACACACGTCTGTTGGTTGCACTAATTCTGCTTCTGCTTTCCACGTAATATCGTGACTGATCCGGATCAAGTACCAGGCGACCTTAGGCAGATACCTAGGTCCCATTGGGTAGGGGGTGCTGCTGACTGGGAGGCTGCCACAACATTTAAACAATTAAAAATACATTAAACAATTAAAAATGAAATTTGTACTTTAAGGACACCTGCGTCTATGTGTGCATCTTTAGTACAATGCACGCGCAGATTTAAGCATTCAAACTGGTTGTTGTTGTTTTTGCTCTATTGCCAGAGAACTTGCCATTGCTTTGCTGCCAGAAATTTCGCTTCTAATTTAAGGATGCTCTGTGTGTCTGCTTGCACACATATTTAAACTTTGGAATGGCCAGAGAACTTGTTGCTTTGCTGCTGAATGACAGGACAGAGCTATTTGAATGGAATGGTACCAGACATTCTTCCTTATGGTATGCAGATTACAAAAAAGCAGAGGTGTGCATGTGTCTGTGTGTAGTATTCCAGTTAGGTATAACAATTTGATTAGTTAACTTGCTTGGGCTAGAACCATGTACCTTGGTTACAGGAATCAGGAGCCTTAATCTCTACACCAACTACCTTTATTTGAAGGGCATTTTCAAGGAAGGTGAGTTTCAGTGCCATTTCAAGGAATGAGAGTTTCAGTGCATTTTCAAGGAATTGTTAGTTTTAAGGCAAGAGAAGTTTACTGTTGCTCATGCTAAGTCTTTTTTCAGTGTGCACTGTCTTGTTTAGCAAATCGCTGTCAGTGTTTGTGCAATAGTATTTGAAAGCAGTGTTAGTAGCATAATAGCTAGCATACTTGCTTTTGGGGTAGAAGGCTGTGAGTTCTACTCCCACACTATGTAGTTGGTTTGCTAATACTGTGTTGCACATTAAGGGGATGTGTTCTCCTTTGGATGAGATGGTCAGTAACTATTAACCTGTTGTTGGTTTGCCAGACATTCTCTATTGCGATATTACCAGCTTACTGATTTTTTTTTTAAATGTAATCTCAGCAATTTGTTCTTCAAGGGTAATAGGCACAGAAATTGTAGATGAAACACTTAAATGTAAATTTGCTCACCAGCAGCACCCTCTTCACTAGCTACAGAGCTTTTTAACATTAAATTATTCAGATGACTTTTACTTTTGTAGTGACTGTGCATATTAACCGATATAAGTGGATTGTAATAGCAGACATTTGAATGGCCTTTTATGGTTAAAATGTTCTGAAATGGATAGTTTTGTCATTAATGGTCCATTCATTTATTTTCATTTCTTTCTCGGAAAATATTCAAAACTACAAATTTAAAACACATTTAATTTAATAAAATCAGGAAGGTGAATCAAACAACACATGCATGCATACATGGTCTTAAAAATGTGTGCAAGGGGCTTGTGGTTTGAAAACAGCCCAAAGATAAAATTAATATGACACTGGCCAGATGCATTTTCTTTGAATGGGTCTATATTAGAACATCGAGGTTTAAAATCTTCAAATGTTCTAATATCGAACCCTACGGAGTGAAAGCTGAAAATATTGAAACAACAGAAACTCAAATTATTTCCTAGGGAAAGATTTTGGTTGTCCATTTCTGTTGCTTCGGTATTTTCAGTGCTGTGGTGGAAAGTTATGAGTTGGGTTCAGGTAAGTGTGCGATTGTGTGGATGTGAGGGTTAGGGCGGGTTAGGTGAGTTAGGGTTAGGGCGCGGGTTAGGTATGTGTGTGATTGTGTGGACATGAGGGTTAGGGCGGGTTAGGTGAGTTAGGGTTAGGGAGCAGGTGAGGTGAGTGTGGGATAGTGACGGATCTTCAGGTTAGGGTTTGAGTTAAGGTAAGTGGATAGTTAGTGGTGTGTGTATAGTTTAGTGTAGGGTTAGTTGTAAGATTTTAGGTGTATATGTGTGGATTGCTGTTTGTTTGGTGTGCTTGTGTTGTGTGTATGTGTTTTGAAACAGCAATTTTTTTCCCTAGGAAAAGAAATCGCTGTTCTGACAGTTTGAGGTTGATTAATCACTGTTCGCTTCTTTAAGTGGTCGGTGATCTAATATAGACCCCTTTGAATATGGGTTTCAGTGCCATTTCAATGAATGTGCATTCCAAGAGCAGGGAAGTGTACTGTTCATGCTGAGTCTATTTTTACTATGAGACTTTATTGTTTATTTAGAAAATGGCTATCAGTGTTTGTGCTACAAAATGTGAAATAAAAGTTTTAAATTAAATCCAAATATCTGTAATCCTTGTAGACGTAAATAATAAAACAGTATGCACACTGACAGGTTAGAGCAGTGTTTATGATAACTAGGAAGAAATAGCCAAGTAATGGGGCACTGGAATGGATGAGTGGGTGGCTGCTGAGGGGGGGACCAGATCCATTACCCTGCCTAGGGCTCCATTTGACCATGATCCAGCTCTGATTGACTTCCATCATTCCTCTTTTCTTTTACATAGTGCCTTCATACAGTGTTACACTGCCTATAAAATGGAGCATTATTGTTCTCTATCATCAGCCATGGTCTATGCTGTGCAGCACCCTCCTTTCCATACTCTGTACACAGTGTAATCATACTAAGGACACATGTTCATCCGTCCACTTCTCCTTATAAATGCCACACATAGTCCCGGACATCAAATGTTATAGATATTCCCAGAAATCCTACTCTCTTCTTAATATGACATGAATCCATTCATTCTCTCACAACATATGCCACAAAGACTTACACATCCAGCAGATCCAGTTCCCCATCTTTCCTATCTACTACCTTCATTCATTGGCTAGTTGTTTGTTTCTATCTGCAGGCCTTCTCAAGCTTAAACTTCAATAGCTAACTTTTCTTTTGCACATGACATGATGGAACAATCTGTAATATTTAATGTCTCACTACTATTTCTGTCTCTTATAGGTGACAGACACTGAAATGGTGCCACTTAGAGACCTACCTTGGCAGGGCAGTCTCCCATGGCACTGATCTACATTCGCTAATGCTTGTGCATTTATGTATTTGTAAATGAATACATGTGTAATGTCTAGTATGGCTGCTGGGGTGTAGCACCTGTGGACTGATAGCATGACAAATTATTCAACACACCATTCCCCAGCCATGATTTTTCTGCCACTACCCTCACCCCACCCCTGCCTTAGATATTCTATTTCCTCAGAAAGGTAAATTCATACCTTTGTGGCTAGGAGCTGTAAAACAAGACCCAACCCCTCTAACTCATCAGTACAATGAGCAATATCTTATCCAGGTCTACCTGAAATGAGTCACAAAACAACGCATGACATACTATCTTGCTCATTCTGTTAATTGTTGATAAGAACAAACTTTCAGTTGATAAAGCCAGCAGAAAGCTAAGAATGAAGGCTGTCAAGAAAGGAGAAGAGAGAGAAACCTTCTTTCCTTGAGGAATTCTTTAACCAAAGCTGACTGAGACAGACTGTATAGGATTTGGAGAGAGAGAAAGAGAAGTTTAGCTCCAATCCTTGTATGTTAAAGAAGAACTGTATATTCACCGACTCCACTGTCACTGTCATAAGTTTGTTGTTGACTTAGATCAGTAGTTAAGTGCCACAATGTCAGTGAAACTCTGGTGCGTATTATGCATGAATGAGACAGATTTTATTGATGAGGAGCAAACCACAGTACACTATGAGCCAGATTCACCAACACCTATACTAAGTGTACACTATCTGTATTCAAGAACATCTCTACCACATTTTTATGCTTTCTGATCACTCAGAAAGATTGTATAAGTCTGCACTTTGTGGTATCATTTATGAATCCCCCTCAGTATTTAAAGTTGCAAGAAAATCAGTAGGAAAACTAAAATTAGGAGGGAGAACATGTGAGTTATTCTTGTGTCGTGTGTTCGCTCAGAACAGTGTACACTTAGTGCAGGCTTTATTGAATCCCAGGGTATATTTGGATAGTCATGGAAGACTACTGGGCATCATGGTACTCACTGTCACTTGTGATATTCCAACAGCATACCACATTTGTAAGGGAAGAATCCTTCGTGCCTTGTATTGATATAATGATACTGTTTCTTCTAATTGTACTGTATAGCTGCCACATTTTACAATTCAAGGGCTAATGTGCAAAGTAAACTAATATGACACTATTTGTCTAAAAGGCTTCCTTACTTGGTTATCAAATGTCTAACCATTTGGTGACTCATGATACATCAAAACCTAGGAAAGATTATAGATAGCTGAAGTCTTTAGAAAAAAAATGTGTCCAGATCGCTATACTGCTGTGTGTAACATGATGGCTTTGTGGTTAAATTGCTGGTTCACAGCTTCAGTATCTGGGGTTCATTTCTGATATCATGTCTTTGTTTATGTTGGTTGCCCTGTTTTCTCCATGTCTGGTGGGTTTTATACTACAAACAATCAAACTGGTGAAATTGGTCTCTAATACCTTCTTCCTAAATCTGAAAATTGGTGGTTGATTGATTGACTTCATTAATAGAGGTGCTGTATTTACCCTTGCAGCTGTGGCCAAGGTCATGGCTGAAAACAGTTCATGGACTAGAAGAGATGAATTAATTCTATTTATCTACCTATCTATGTCTCTGTCTCTGTCTGTCTATTTATCTATCTATCTATCTATCTATCTATCTATCTATCTATCTATCTATCTATCTATCTATCTATCTGTCGATCGATCTTTCTAGCTATCTGCCTATCTATTTATTAATCTATCTATCTCTCTTATCAGTAGCAATTGATTATAATTAGTGATAGAGCTGTTCTGTTCTCATTGTAAGGGGAGGCTTATTCCAAATCTTAGAAGGTACTGCATCTTATATCCACTACAGTGCATCTGTTTTAATATCAGGTTCTCTTACATAGTTGGTTCCACAGCACGCGCCTTTCTTGGCAGTTAGAGAAGGAAACTCATGCTGGACATTGCCTTATAAACCGTGAAAATGAAATAATCTTTAAGGAACCCTAAAGAAACAGAACAGAAAGCCTTTCTGAGTAGTTCACACTTCCTAACCTTTTGACTTTTACAATATGGAGTCATGCATTATTACATTTGTTATAGATGGCTTGTCGGAGGGTTAGATCACAAAGGTAACAAGTAGTATAATGCTCTAACAGGAGCGACTACGCATGCCTTTGAGAAATGGATGTGGTATTCAATACGATTATCTGATTTCAGTAGATACATTTTTATTAATGTTAAAATTGCTTGCATTTCCCAGCTATTTATTGATGGTGCTGTGCTTTTGAATTGCTGTGTGTTTCCTGTGGAGTGTTATAGCTGAACAAAATATACTGCAGAGTATAGTCTTGACAAATCTGGAAGTATACATCTGGTGGACCTTGCACTGAGTATTACTTGCCTGTCATGGTGCAAATAGGGTGTTCCAAATTACCATTGGTTGCCACATTGCCGTGACTTGTGTCTCCACACTGGCGCATTGACTGATAGAGAGTGCAGTTGCACCCCATGCTTTTGGTGGTGTTAAATGAAAGAAATCAGTGCAGTTCCTTTCAGAACCATCTCAGTCTCTCATTTAGATACGGACAGAGATGTAGTGATATAAGATTCTGTTGTAGCATGAGCTCAGCCTGCTTGTGCTGCATTTAATCTGTGTGATTCAAACGTAATACATTAAGCTGGCAAATTGTGTCTGCTGTATGAGCCAAGACTGAATGAAAAAATAGAACTAAAGAGACTTCCTTTTACTTACAGACTCTGAACTAAAATATCAGTTCAGTATGCAGTCAAAATGAGAATCTATCAAACAAAAATTACTTGTCATGGAGCTCACAGACAGTGCAGACTGTCAATGTAGTATGATGGAGGATGTATGTTGTTGGCCATTTACTTACTATCCAGAGAGCCAGTCATTTAGCAAAGGATGCCTTATTTTTGTGTGGAAAAATTCTGGGTTCATTCACCCCTTGATATGTTTATACAATAACTGCAGTTTCTTGTGTGGTGAAAGTGAGATTCAGAACTAAAATCAAGTCACTTACAAGCAGGTGAACTTGGTCTGCTATATGCAATTAATAACATATGGTATTTCTTATTTAAGTAACAAAAGGCTCCACATATTGGCTCTACATATTTTAGCAAATAACCAGATGGGCCTAGGGTTCCAAATCATCCATCTACAAGTTGTCATTAGAAACGCTGCATGCTGACATGTGCAAGTAAACATGGATTGTTGCCTGTGGCTTAATCCAAAAGTATCTTAACCTAGTCAGTTTTTATGTTTTACTGTTAAGGAATAATTATGTCTCTGCGGCATTGTGTTTATGACTGTGTAACAAACTATCTTATTTCTCTAAGTTTCTCAATGTATTATTAATAGTAAAAAAAAAAACAGGAAACCACTGTTGTAACTGTATTAAGATTTATTAAATACTGAGCGCTTTCGTCTTAAAACTTTCTTAAACAGACTTCATCAGAAAGCGCTCAATGTGTAATAAATCATAATACAGTTATGATGGTGGTTTCTTGTTTTTTTTTTTTTATTTATTTATTTATTTATTTATTTATTTATTTTGGTGGGTTTATGTCCTTTGGATCCTGTGAATAGTAGACCCATTTATTTGTCCTTTTTTTTAGACTATTCCAAAGTCTCACTAAAAATTAGCAGTTGTTTGCTGAAAGTACCTCAACGTTCAAAATAAATAAATAATTAAATAAATAAACTAACTTGATAAAGACTTAACTAAATAAATATATAACATTAAATACATAAATAAATAAATAAATGTATAAATAAATAAATACATGGAGTTAACATAAGTTAGAACTTCAGAATTTTGAAGGAAGAGTGCAAAATTTAAAAGCTTGATTCCAAAGCCTGTAATCACTTATTTAGAGAGCAAAATACACAGCCAAATCCATTTTAATGCTGCATAAAGCCACATGAAATATACACCTGTCCTAGGTGTTGCTTCTTCAGAATACTATTTGAAATGAGCTCTAGAAACAAGCAATAAAAAAGAATTGTATTGCTCTTTTTCACATTCTATTATTTTAATTTGAATGTGGTTTCCAAGTACAGTTCATGATTGGGGTACAATTTCTACTGAGTACAGGGTCCCTTGTTTTTTCTTGCATCTGAAAGACATGTTAACAGTTGAATTAATGATCTTTCATACTCTCCTTAGGTATGTGCATGGTTTGCATTTTTATGAAAGCATCGACTTTTTGTTGAATATAAAAATGTATTGATTTTTTCAGATGCAGTCAGAAAATTAAAATGAGAAAATGTGCTGTAAGTGAAAATAATGGATTCTCGTTCCCAATTTGCAGCAGAAAGCAGTATTCTGGTAGCAAACTACAAACCTTCATCATCATCCTCATCATCAGCCCTCCTTCCCCCCATTTTCTACACAGGGTAGGAGTGGCATGTAAACTGTCACCATTTGTCTCAATTCATTCCCACTCCCTACCTTCTTTGATTGTCGTGATTGGCTCTCACAGGTCTTCTCTCATGCAATCTATCCATCTCATTGCTGGTTGCCTTGCTTTTTCTCTTACCTTCTTCCTTTCTCTCCTAAGTTTTCTTTACCAAGTCATCTTTGGCTTTCCCACGCATGTGCCAAAACTACTATACTCTGTTATTTTTCTACTGTAAATGGAACACTGCCCAAATTTGTGTGCCAGAATCACAGGTCACACCACTATATTGTACGCCTTATTTTCACTTTTTTTTGGCATTCTTCTGTCACACACTAGCTCTGACACTCTGTGGTAGCTAGCTGAAGCCAGTCTGATTGTAGCTTTGACCTCCTTATTTAAACGTCCCTTCTCTTCAGCCAAGCACTTCCAGATACTTGAAACCTGTTCTATTATATTCCCTTTTATCTCAGTTTTCAGCATCTTCTGATTTCCCCCATTTGGTGCCATGACAACTCTCTTGCCTGTGTTGAGTTTTAAACCATGTGCCTTCAGCTTTGCTTTCTATTTCCCTATCATTTTCTGAAGTTCTTCAGGGTCTGCATATAATGTCACATTTATCTACAGTGCACAAACATAACACAGTTAATTAAGATCACTGTGAAACATGCCTCTGATTCTCAGGGACATTCATGATTTTGCCTCAGAATTTTAACCATACCTGATCCAATATGACTTTCTTCAATTTCATGTGGGTTGGGGGCATTTTCTCATTTTTTTCTCCTGGTTCATAAAGTGCCATGGAAGAGGCTGCATTGACACTCAGCATCTCTCAACAGCAGAGATCTTAAAAAAGCCCATCCATATGGTCAGTAGTGGCCTGTGACACTTTTTATCTAGTTTTTAAGGCTTAGCCAATGAACACATTGAATCCAGCCTGCAAACATTTTCAGTTATTTAAATGCATAAGAATGTCTGGTCATCACATACCTTTGAAATGTTCATTGTCAGGATAAATTTACACACACACACACACACACACACACACACACACACACACACACACACACACACACACACACACACACACACACGCACACACACACAGGCACACACACACAAACACACAAAGGTTTATACATATGTGCATACTGTGGCATACAGTAATAGTATTTTCCAGTTAGAAGAACATGTGACTGAAAACATTGTAACTATTTGTAAACAGTGCTATAAACATTGAATGTGGAAAATGTTGTAAATAATTTTTAAGAACTGTTATGTTGAGTTATTGTTTTGTACTTTAGGTAGGAAATGTATTTTTCGGTAACCATTTCATATTCTGAAACTCATTTCTGTGAGCCTTGGGCTAGAATGAATGACTGAAAATGCAGACTTACACCAAATCCATGATTCCCACTTCTTGGAATATTTGCTTTTTCTACAAGATGTAGTGATGAAGTAGCTGGTATATATACGTTCAGGGTGTATGGGGGGGGGGTTGCACCCAACCTCCCACTGGGGGTACTGGGAGCTTGGTTTTCTTGTATTTTTGGACTGCTGTTTAATAATTCTGGAACCCATTTTGATAAATTTTGGAACTTCTGTTAATCTGCATGCCCCTTTAAGGTAGGGAGCAATCTATTTGTACCATGTATAAATCCTACTCTTGTATTTCACTTTGTAACCTTTATTTGTTTTTTGCAACCTATATTGTATTGTATTTCACTTTGTAACATTTATTTGCATTTTGCAACCTTTATTGTATTATATTGTTCATGGAGCTTTTCTCCCCGGGCCTCCACTGAAAATGGGCACTTCTTGGCCCAGTGGACTTCCCCGGTAATCAAACTGATAATAAATAAATAAATAATAAATTTGTATAAGGCAGAGCAGATTTTCTGAATGAAGTAATTACAAATGGCTGAAAAGTGGATTGGGGAAATGGAAGGCAGAGAGTGCTTGCTCTTTGTAAACGAAACTCAATGACAAGAGCATGGGCTCTGATAGAAGACATCACCTACAGTGAAAGAGGGCCTGACAGAGAAGGCCGGAAGTTGTTCTTCTGGAGATATCCAAAGCAGGCTGACCTTCAGAGCTGTTACTTGCATCTTAAAGTACTGCTGGGTAACTTGGAAGAAATTTGAGTTTCTTGTACATAACAACTACAAAGACTCTCATCCTAGATGCAGTAATTTTCTATTGTTTAATATACAGATGTGTTTTTTGTTGAGAAATAAGATCAGAAAAATGAGAATACAATTTGATGATTACCACATAGCACTCCACAACATCATAAACCATACTTTCAGTAACAGCACCTTTAATTATTTATGGAATGGAACATCCTATCTAAACCACAAAAGTGAAATACAGCAGAATTAACTGCAATGATGCTGTAATATCTCCACTAAATCAAGTAATTGCATTTTGTAATGTACAGCCAGATATGTTCTTCATATCTTGGTTACCTAAATAACTGCTAAATATAAAAGAAAGAAGACTCAGCAGAAGGCACCATGTGGTGGTCTTCTGTCCCACACCCTCCTTAATTACATACCTCTCAGCATCTTTAAGACCTTATTTCTGGGACAGCTGCCCACCTTGCTCCATCAGTGCTGTACCTCTGATGTGGCTATAACAGCACTCAACTAAATCTGACCTCATTCTGTCCTTCAAGCTGATCTGTTTATTGCTTGTGAGTTATGTAGTATGCATAATAATCTGTTAGAATATGAACGTGTATGCCTGCGCGTACATGCATATATGTATGTGTGTGTGTATGTGTGTGTGTGTGTGTGTGTGTGTGTGTGTGTGTGTGTGTGTGTGTGTGTGTGTGTGTGTGTGTGTGTTTATATATATATATATATATATATATATATATATATATATATATATATAAGCAAATGTATATGTAAAAGCAAGACATATATGAAAACACAAGTTCACAATTCAATAATAAAAAAGAACATAATAGCCTGCCTGGATTTGTAGTCTCAAACAAAAATAAACAATAGGTTACTTTCATTACATTTTCACTGTTCATGCATTCCCTCCAGTATACAGGCTGATCTCAAACCAAATAGCCAAGGCTACAGGCCTCTCCCGGGCCCTAGTGCTAGCTTTATAAGCAGGTAAGTAATTACAATGGCACAGTGTACATTCCACAGGTTAAAAATGACTGGATTCTCACACTCCATACTATAAATAAATGTATATGTACTTCTTTCTTTAAATTACAGAGTTTATGAAGCAATATATGTCAGCACAAAACTGCAATACTCTCCTTGTCACTTAGAAATAATGAACAAATCCTGAAAATCTATCTGGAATTGTGAAAAATGTTTATTCCTCTTTCAATGGACAACTAATTAAAAGGCAGAATAGTTTCATAATAATGATTTCTTAAGTTTAATAACACAAAGTTACCCATCCCAATTAAATAGTTTCCCAGACAATGTAATTTGATCCCAATATTATAAAAATTACTTTAAAAAACTTTTTTTCACTTTTAATACTTCAATAGAGCAATTTTATAAGATACCTTTTAATTTATTATTATAAAATAATGATTATTATATCATGGGATGGTCACCAAATATATTGAGTGATTATGCATATAGAATAATATAATTTTCTCTTCTCTTAGACCCTAACAGAATAAATTAAGTGCTCTCCAAAGGATTATTTCATGCTCTTATTATATTAACTATGTTTAAGTTTTTTTTTACACGTTGTTGAAAAATTGTTAGGATGAAAAAGTCCTGAGCTGGGAAAAAGTACTTAAGGTAATGTAATGTTGACAGTTTTTCTTATTTGTCACCTAATAAAATAGTTATTATTCTGTTTATTCTGTTTTTACGGCTACAGTTGTGGCTTTTTATTTTTTAATTGAATTAGAATAGTGATATTAAACAACTAATAAATAATCTGTTTATCTTTGTTTGGTTTCTAGAAGTACTGTTTCAAGCATTAACTTACTGTTTCTTTATTTTGTGTGTTACATATTACTGAATATGTACTCATACAGCAAGATATGCGATTTAATGCATGGGACGCATTTTGAGCTGGAATGTTTGTA